>NC_091541.1:192500-335000 GCF_042242935.1 Bactrocera oleae
CAAATAATATCATTTCTATACATTTTACTTTATTTCAATGCATATAGTAATATATATACCTTTTTTTAAGAGTATATACATTTTTTTCTTGATTTGAAATTAATAATTTCAAATTCTATTTTATTAATTTCAATAATAAATATATGATATAAAGTATTTCCGGGTGCAACACATTAATATTTTATTTTATTTAAAAACCATCCTTTTACACATATATTTTATGAGTAAATATTAGAATAGCTCACAAATAAAACTAAAATATTGTTTAATATTTATTTCTACAATATGTTAGTATAGAATAATAGATTTTTATTTTTTTGTATAAAACAAAATCTATTTCTATTTAAACTAACTGTAGGAAACCAGGAATAAAAAATGCTCATTATATACAAATGTTAGTACAGAATATAGAGTTTTGTATAAAACAATTTCTATTTAAACTAACTGTATAAAAACCAGGAATAAAAAATTTTTATTTCTACAATATGTTAGCCACATAGAATATATAGAGTTCTGTATAAAACAAAATCTATTTCTATTTAAACTAACTGTAGGAAACCAGGAATAAAAAATGCTCATAATATACAATATGTTAGTACAGAATATAGAGTTTTGTATAAAACAAAATCTATTTCTATTTAAACTAACTGTATAAAAACCTGGAATAAAAAACGCTCATAATATACAATATGTTAGTACAGAATATAAAGTTTTGTATAAAACAAAATCTATTTCTATTTAAACTAACTGTATAAAAACCAGGAATAAAAAGGCACACAAAATCAACTTTCATTTTCATATTTACTTAAAATACATATAAAGTAAAAAATATTTCCATGTAAATACTAAGTAAATAAAGTCATACAAGTATGAAAATTTTCATACAAGTACTAAATACATAAATCATAAAAGTATAGTAATATTCATACATATAAGTATTTAAAAACAACTTCTTACTAATAATCTAACATAAGGAATTAAAATATATAAAAGTATAATACATTTCCTAGCAGTAAAACATTTTCATATAAGTACTAAATGTATAAAGTCTATGAAGTAATAAATTTTCATCTAAGTACTATTTCAGTATATGTCAATTTGAGCAGATTTGTGCAAATTTGTTATAAATGTTCTCTGCCATGTTGACGTTACCAACCCGAAAATATATGGAAAAATTCTTTTAACCTATTTAAAATTTAAAAACTCATATATATGTGGGTAATTTATATCATTTTCAAATATCGTCATGGTCATAATACAACTAATAACATCAAAAGTATTTTTACAATCGATTTTTTTTTTAAATTTTTAACTTGTATGACTTCATATTTAATACTTATATGAAAATTTATTACTTCATAGACTTTATACATTTAATACTTATATGAAAATTTATTGCTTCATAGACTTTATACAATTAATATTTATATGAAAATTTATTACTTCATAGGCTTTATACAATTAATACTTATATGAAAATTTATTACTTCATAGACTTTATACAATTAATACTTACATGAAAATTTATTACTTCATAGACTTTATACATTTAATACTTATATGAAAATTTATTACTTCATAGACTTTATACATTTAATACTTATATGAAAATTCATTACTTCATAGACTTTATACATTTAATACTTATATGAAAATTTATTGCTTCATAGACTTTATACAATTAATATTTATATGAAAATTTATTACTTCATAGGCTTTATACAATTAATACTTATATGAAAATTTATTACTTCATAGACTTTATACAATTAATACTTACATGAAAATTTATTACTTCATAGACTTTATACATTTAATACTTATATGAAAATTTATTACTTCATAGACTTTATACATTTAATACTTATATGAAAATTTATTACTTCATAGACTTTATACAATTAATACTTATATGAAAATTTATTACTTCATAGACTTTATACTTTAATACTTATATGAAAATTTATTACTTCATAGACTTTATACAATTAATACTTAGATGAAAATTTATTACTTCATAGACTTTATACATTTACTACTTATATGAAAATTTATTACTTCATAGACTTTATACTTTAATACTTATATGAAAATTTATTACTTCATAGACTTTATACATTTAATACTTATATGAAAATTTATTACTTCATAGACTTTATACAATTAATACTTATATGAAAATTTATTACTTCATAGGCTTTATACAATTAATACTTATATGAAAATTTATTACTTCATAGACTTTATACAATTAATACTTATATGAAAATTTATTACTTCATAGACTTTATACATTTAATACTTATATGAAAATTTATTACTTCATAGACTTTATACAATTAATACTTATATGATAATTTATTACTTCATAGACTTTATTCAATTAATACTTATATGAAAATTTATTACTTCATAGACTTTATACATTTACTACTTATATGAAAATTTATTACTTCATAGACTTTATACAATTAATACTTATATGAAAATTTATTACTTCATAGACTTTATACTTTAATACTTATATGAAAATTTATTACTTCATAGACTTTATACATTTAATACTTATATGAAAATTTATTACTTCATAGACTTTATACAATTAATACTTATATGAAAATTTATTACTTCATAGACTTTATACTTTAATACTTATATGAAAATTTATTACTTCATAGACTTTATACATTTAATATTTATATGAAAATTTATTACTTCATAGACTTTATACAATTAATACTTATATGAAAATTTATTACTTCATAGACTTTATACAATTAATACTTATATGAAAATTTATTACTTCATAGACTTTATACATTTAATACTTATATGAAAATTTATTACTTCATAGGCTTTATACATTTACTACTTATATGAAAATTTATTACTTCATAGACTTTATACATTTAATACTTATATGAAAATTTATTACTTCATAGACCTTATACATTTAATACTTATAAGAAAATTTATTACTTCATAGACTTTATACAATTAATACTTATATGAAAATTTATTACTTCATAGACTTTATACATTTAATACTTATATGAAAATTTATTACTTCATAGACTTTATACATTTAATACTTATATGAAAATTTATTACTTCATAGACTTTATACAATTAATACTTATATGAAAATTTATTACTTCATAGACTTTATACTTTAATACTTATATGAAAATTTATTACTTCATAGACTTTATACAATTAATACTTAGATGAAAATTTATTACTTCATAGACTTTATACATTTACTACTTATATGAAAATTTATTACTTCATAGACTTTATACTTTAATACTTATATGAAAATTTATTACTTCATAGACTTTATACATTTAATACTTATATGAAAATTTATTACTTCATAGACTTTATACAATTAATACTTATATGAAAATTTATTACTTCATAGGCTTTATACAATTAATACTTATATGAAAATTTATTACTTCATAGACTTTATACAATTAATACTTATATGAAAATTTATTACTTCATAGACTTTATACATTTAATACTTATATGAAAATTTATTACTTCATAGACTTTATACAATTAATACTTATATGATAATTTATTACTTCATAGACTTTATTCAATTAATACTTATATGAAAATTTATTACTTCATAGACTTTATACATTTACTACTTATATGAAAATTTATTACTTCATAGACTTTATAAAATTAATACTTATATGAAGATTTATTACTTCATAGACTTTATACAATTAATACTTATATGAAAATTTATTACTTCATAGACTTTATACTTTAATACTTATATGAAAATTTATTACTTCATAGACTTTATACATTTAATACTTATATGAAAATTTATTACTTCATAGACTTTATACAATTAATACTTATATGAAAATTTATTACTTCATAGGCTTTATACAATTAATACTTATATGAAAATTTATTACTTCATAGACTTTATACAATTAATACTTATATGAAAATTTATTACTTCATAGACTTTATACATTTAATACTTATATGAAAATTTATTACTTCATAGACTTTATACAATTAATACTTATATGATAATTTATTACTTCATAGACTTTATTCAATTAATACTTATATGAAAATTTATTACTTCATAGACTTTATACATTTACTACTTATATGAAAATTTATTACTTCATAGACTTTATACAATTAATACTTATATGAAGATTTATTACTTCATAGACTTTATACAATTAATACTTATATGAAAATTTATTACTTCATAGACTTTATACATTTAATACTTATATGAAAATTTATTACTTCATAGTCTTTATACAATTAATACTTATATGAAAATTTATTACTTCATAGACTTTATACATTTAATACTTATATGAAAATTTATTACTTCATAGACCTTATACATTTAATACTTATAAGAAAATTTATTACTTCATAGACTTTATACAATTAATACTTATATGAAAATTTATTACTTCATCGACTTTATACATTTAATACTTATATGAAAATTTATTACTTCATAGACTTTATACATTTAATACTTATATGAAAATTTATTACTTCATAGACTTTATACAATTAATACTTATATGAAAATTTATTACTTCATAGACTTTATACTTTAATACTTATATGAAAATTTATTACTTCATAGACTTTATACAATTAATACTTAGATGAAAATTTATTACTTCATAGACTTTATACATTTACTACTTATATGAAAATTTATTACTTCATAGACTTTATACTTTAATACTTATATGAAAATTTATTACTTCATAGACTTTATACATTTAATACTTATATGAAAATTTATTACTTCATAGACTTTATACAATTAATACTTATATGAAAATTTATTACTTCATAGGCTTTATACAATTAATACTTATATGAAAATTTATTACTTCATAGACTTTATACAATTAATACTTATATGAAAATTTATTACTTCATAGACTTTATACATTTAATACTTATATGAAAATTTATTACTTCATAGACTTTATACAATTAATACTTATATGAAAATTTATTACTTCATAGACTTTATACATTTAATACTTATATGAAAATTTATTACTTCATAGTCTTTATACAATTAATACTTATATGAAAATTTATTACTTCATAGACTTTATACATTTACTACTTATATGAAAATTTATTACTTCATAGACTTTATACAATTAATACTTATATGAAGATTTATTACTTCATAGACTTTATACTTTAATACTTATTGAAAATTTATTACTTCATAGACTTTATACAATTAATACTTATATGAAAATTTATTACTTCATCGACTTTATACAATTAATACTTATATGAAAATTTATTACTTCATAGACTTTATACAATTAATACTTATATGAAAATTTATTACTTCATCGACTTTATACATTTAATACTTATATGAAAATTTATTACTTCATAGACTTTATACATTTAATACTTATATGAAAATTTATTACTTCATAGACTTTATACAATTAATACTTATATGAAAATTTATTACTTCATAGACTTTATACATTTAATACTTATATGAAAATTTATTACTTCATAGTCTTTATACAATTAATACTTATATGAAAATTTATTACTTCATAGACTTTATACATTTACTACTTATATGAAAATTTATTACTTCATAGACTTTATACAATTAATACTTATATGAAGATATATTACTTCATAGACTTTATACAATTAATACTTATATGAAAATTTATTACTTCATAGGCTTTATACAATTAATACTTATATGAAAATTTATTACTTCATAGACTTTATACAATTAATACTTATATGAAAATTTATTACTTCATAGACTTTATACAATTAATACTTATATGAAAATTTATTACTTCATCGACTTTATACATTTAATACTTATATGAAAATTTATTACTTCATAGACTTTATACATTTAATACTTATATGAAAATTTATTACTTCATAGACTTTATACAATTAATACTTATATGAAAATTTATTACTTCATAGACTTTATACTTTAATACTTATATGAAAATTTATTACTTCATAGACTTTATACAATTAATACTTAGATGAAAATTTATTACTTCATAGATTTTATACATTTACTACTTATATGAAAATTTATTACTTCATAGACTTTATACTTTAATACTTATATGAAAATTTATTACTTCATAGACTTTATACATTTAATACTTATATGAAAATTTATTACTTCATAGACTTTATACAATTAATACTTATATGAAAATTTATTACTTCATAGGCTTTATACAATTAATACTTATATGAAAATTTATTACTTCATAGACTTTATACAATTAATACTTATATGAAAATTTATTACTTCATAGACTTTATACATTTAATACTTATATGAAAATTTATTACTTCATAGACTTTATACAATTAATACTTATATGAAAATTTATTACTTCATAGACTTTATACATTTAATACTTATATGAAAATTTATTACTTCATAGTCTTTATACAATTAATACTTATATGAAAATTTATTACTTCATAGACTTTATACATTTACTACTTATATGAAAATTTATTACTTCATAGACTTTATACAATTAATACTTATATGAAGATTTATTACTTCATAGACTTTATACTTTAATACTTATATGAAAATTTATTACTTCATAGACTTTATACATTTAATACTTATATGAAAATTTATTACTTCATAGACTTTATACAATTAATACTTATATGAAAATTTATTACTTCATAGACTTTATACTTTAATACTTATATGAAAATTTATTACTTCATAGACTTTATACATTTAATACTTATATGAAAATTTATTACTTCATAGACTTTATACAATTAATACTTATATGAAAATTTATTACTTCATAGACTTTATACAATTAATACTTATATAAAAATTTATTACTTCATAGACTTTATACATTCAATACTTATATGAAAATTTATTACTTCATAGGCTTTATACATTTACTACTTATATGAAAATTTATTACTTCATAGACTTTATACATTTAATACTTATATGAAAATTTATTACTTCATAGACCTTATACATTTAATACTTATAAGAAAATTTATTACTTCATAGACTTTATACAATTAATACTTATATGAAAATTTATTACTTCATCGACTTTATACATTTAATACTTATATGAAAATTTATTACTTCATAGACTTTATACATTTAATACTTATATGAAAATTTATTACTTCATAGACTTTAT
Organism: Bactrocera oleae; assembly: GCF_042242935.1. Taxonomy (NCBI): domain Eukaryota; kingdom Metazoa; phylum Arthropoda; class Insecta; order Diptera; family Tephritidae; genus Bactrocera; species Bactrocera oleae. The sequence continues at coordinate 199,751 of NC_091541.1, forward strand.
ACAATTAATACTTATATGAAAATTTATTACTTCATAGACTTTATACTTTAATACTTATATGAAAATTTATTACTTCATAGACTTTATACAATTAATACTTAGATGAAAATTTATTACTTCATAGACTTTATACATTTACTACTTATATGAAAATTTATTACTTCATAGACTTTATACTTTAATACTTATATGAAAATTTATTACTTCATAGACTTTATACATTTAATACTTATATGAAAATTTATTACTTCATAGACTTTATACAATTAATACTTATATGAAAATTTATTACTTCATAGGCTTTATACAATTAATACTTATATGAAAATTTATTACTTCATAGACTTTATACAATTAATACTTATATGAAAATTTATTACTTCATAGACTTTATACATTTAATACTTATATGAAAATTTATTACTTCATAGACTTTATACAATTAATACTTATATGATAATTTATTACTTCATAGACTTTATTCAATTAATACTTATATGATAATTTATTACTTCATAGACTTTATTCAATTAATACTTATATGAAAATTTATTACTTCATAGACTTTATACATTTACTACTTATATGAAAATTTATTACTTCATAGACTTTATACAATTAATACTTAGATGAAAATTTATTACTTCATAGACTTTATACATTTACTACTTATATGAAAATTTATTACTTCATAGACTTTATACTTTAATACTTATATGAAAATTTATTACTTCATAGACTTTATACAATTAATACTTATATGAAAATTTATTACTTCATAGGCTTTATACAATTAATACTTATATGAAAATTTATTACTTCATAGACTTTATACAATTAATACTTATATGAAAATTTATTACTTCATAGACTTTATACATTTAATACTTATATGAAAATTTATTACTTCATAGACTTTATACATTTAATACTTATATGAAAATTTATTACTTCATAGACTTTATACAATTAATACTTATATGAAAATTTATTACTTCATAGGCTTTATACAATTAATACTTATATGAAAATTTATTACTTCATAGACTTTATACAATTAATACTTATATGAAAATTTATTACTTCATAGACTTTATACATTTAATACTTATATGAAAATTTATTACTTCATAGACTTTATACATTTAATACTTATATGAAAATTTATTACTTCATAGACTTTATACAATTAATACTTATATGATAATTTATAACTTCATAGACTTTATTCAATTAATACTTATATGAAAATTTATTACTTCATAGACTTTATACATTTACTACTTATATGAAAATTTATTACTTCATAGACTTTATACAATTAATACTTATATGAAAATTTATTACTTCATAGACTTTATACTTTAATACTTATATGAAAATTTATTACTTCATAGACTTTATACATTTAATACTTATATGAAAATTTATTACTTCATAGACTTTATACAATTAATACTTATATGAAAATTTATTACTTCATAGGCTTTATACAATTAATACTTATATGAAAATTTATTACTTCATAGACTTTATACAATTAATACTTATATGAAAATTTATTACTTCATAGACTTTATACATTTAATACTTATATGAAAATTTATTACTTCATAGACTTTATACAATTAATACTTATATGATAATTTATTACTTCATAGACTTTATTCAATTAATACTTATATGAAAATTTATTACTTCATAGACTTTATACATTTACTACTTATATGAAAATTTATTACTTCATAGACTTTATACAATTAATACTTATATGAAGATTTATTACTTCATAGACTTTATACAATTAATACTTATATGAAAATTTATTACTTCATAGACTTTATACATTTAATACTTATATGAAAATTTATTACTTCATAGTCTTTATACAATTAATACTTATATGAAAATTTATTACTTCATAGACTTTATACATTTACTACTTATATGAAAATTTATTACTTCATAGACTTTATACAATTAATACTTATATGAAGATTTATTACTTCATAGACTTTATACTTTAATACTTATATGAAAATTTATTACTTCATAGACTTTATACATTTAATACTTATATGAAAATTTATTACTTCATAGACTTTATACAATTAATACTTATATGAAAATTTATTACTTCATAGACTTTATACTTTAATACTTATATGAAAATTTATTACTTCATAGACTTTATACATTTAATACTTATATGAAAATTTATTACTTCATAGACTTTATACAATTAATACTTATATGAAAATTTATTACTTCATAGACTTTATACAATTAATACTTATATAAAAATTTATTACTTCATAGACTTTATACATTCAATACTTATATGAAAATTTATTACTTCATAGGCTTTATACATTTACTACTTATATGAAAATTTATTACTTCATAGACTTTATACATTTAATACTTATATGAAAATTTATTACTTCATAGACCTTATACATTTAATACTTATAAGAAAATTTATTACTTCATAGACTTTATACAATTAATACTTATATGAAAATTTATTACTTCATCGACTTTATACATTTAATACTTATATGAAAATTTATTACTTCATAGACTTTATACATTTAATACTTATATGAAAATTTATTACTTCATAGACTTTATACAATTAATACTTATATGAAAATTTATTACTTCATAGACTTTATACTTTAATACTTATATGAAAATTTATTACTTCATAGACTTTATACAATTAATACTTAGATGAAAATTTATTACTTCATAGACTTTATACATTTACTACTTATATGAAAATTTATTACTTCATAGACTTTATACTTTAATACTTATATGAAAATTTATTACTTCATAGACTTTATACATTTAATACTTATATGAAAATTTATTACTTCATAGACTTTATACAATTAATACTTATATGAAAATTTATTACTTCATAGGCTTTATACAATTAATACTTATATGAAAATTTATTACTTCATAGACTTTATACAATTAATACTTATATGAAAATTTATTACTTCATAGACTTTATACATTTAATACTTATATGAAAATTTATTACTTCATAGACTTTATACAATTAATACTTATATGATAATTTATTACTTCATAGACTTTATTCAATTAATACTTATATGAAAATTTATTACTTCATAGACTTTATACATTTACTACTTATATGAAAATTTATTACTTCATAGACTTTATACAATTAATACTTATATGAAAATTTATTACTTCATAGACTTTATACTTTAATACTTATATGAAAATTTATTACTTCATAGACTTTATACATTTAATACTTATATGAAAATTTATTACTTCATAGACTTTATACAATTAATACTTATATGAAAATTTATTACTTCATAGACTTTATACTTTAATACTTATATGAAAATTTATTACTTCATAGACTTTATACATTTAATACTTATATGAAAATTTATTACTTCATAGACTTTATACAATTAATACTTATATGAAAATTTATTACTTCATAGACTTTATACAATTAATACTTATATGAAAATTTATTACTTCATAGACTTTATACATTTAATACTTATATGAAAGTTTATTACTTCATAGGCTTTATACATTTACTACTTATATGAAAATTTATTACTTCATAGACTTTATACATTTAATACTTATATGAAAATTTATTACTTCATAGACCTTATACATTTAATACTTATAAGAAAATTTATTACTTCATAGACTTTATACATTTAATACTTACATGAAAATTTATTACTTCATAGACTTTATACCTTTAATACTTATATGAAAATTCATTACTTCATAGACTTTATACAATTAATACTTATATGAAAATTCATTACTTCATAGACTTTATACATTTAATACTTATATGAAAATGTATTACTTCATAGACTTTATACAATTAATACTTATATGAAAATTTATTACTTCATAGGCTTTATACAATTAATACTTATATGAAAATTTATTACTTCATAGACTTTATACAATTAATACTTATATGAAAATTTATTACTTCATAGACTTTATACAATTAATACTTATATGAAAATTTATTACTTCATAGACTTTATACAATTAATACTTATATGAAAATTTATTACTTCATAGACTTTATACAATTAATACTTATATGAAAATTTATCACTTCATAGACTTTATACATTTAATACTTATATGAAAATTTATTACTTCATAGACTTTATACATTTAATACTTATATGAAAATTTATTACTTCATAGACTTTATACTTTCATACTTATATGAAAATTTATTACTTCATAGACTTTATGCAATTAATACTTATATGAAAATTTATTACTTCATAGACTTTATACAATTAATACTTATATGAAAATTTATTACTTCATAGACTTTATACATTTACTACTTATATGAAAATTTATTACTTCATAGACTTTATACATTTAATACTTATATGAAAATTTATTACTTCATAGACTTTATACAATTAATACTTATATGAAAATTTATTACTTCATAGGCTTTATACAATTAATACTTATATGAAAATTTATTACTTCATAGACTTTATACAATTAATACTTATATGAAAATTTATTACTTCATAGACTTTATACATTTAATACTTATATGAAGATTTATTACTTCATAGACTTTATACAATTAATACTTATATGAAAATTTATTACTTCATAGACTTTATACTTTAATACTTATATGAAAATTTATTACTTCATAGACTTTATACATTTAATACTTATATGAAAATTTATTACTTCATAGACTTTATACAATTAATACTTATATGAAAATTTATTACTTCATAGACTTTATACATTTACTACTTATATGAAAATTTATTACTTCATAGACTTTATACATTTAATACTTATATGAAAATTTATTACTTCATAGACTTTATACAATTAATACTTATATGAAAATTTATTACTTCATAGACTTTATACATTTAATACTTATATGAAAATTTATTACTTCATAGACTTTATACATTTAATACTTATATGAAAATTTATTACTTCATAGACTTTATACAATTAATACTTATATGAAAATTTATTACTTCATAGACTTTATACTTTAATACTTATATGAAAATTTATTACTTCATAGACTTTATACATTTAATACTTATATGAAAATTTATTACTTCATAGACTTTATACAATTAATACTTATATGAAAATTTATTACTTCATAGACTTTATACTTTAATACTTATATGAAAATTTATTACTTCATAGACTTTATACATTTAATATTTATATGAAAATTTATTACTTCATAGACTTTATACAATTAATACTTATATGAAAATTTATTACTTCATAGACTTTATACAATTAATACTTATATGAAAATTTATTACTTCATAGACTTTATACATTTAATACTTATATGAAAATTTATTACTTCATAGGCTTTATACATTTACTACTTATATGAAAATTTATTACTTCATAGACTTTATACAATTAATACTTAGATGAAAATTTATTACTTCATAGACTTTATACATTTACTACTTATATGAAAATTTATTACTTCATAGACTTTATACATTTAATACTTATATGAAAATTTATTACTTCATAGACTTTATACTTTAATACTTATATGAAAATTTATTACTTCATAGACTTTATACATTCAATACTTATATGAAAATTTATTACTTCATAGGCTTTATACATTTACTACTTATATGAAAATTTATTACTTCATAGACTTTATACATTTAATACTTATATGAAAATTTATTACTTCATAGACCTTATACATTTAATACTTATAAGAAAATTTATTACTTCATAGACTTTATACAATTAATACTTATATGAAAATTTATTACTTCATCGACTTTATACATTTAATACTTATATGAAAATTTATTACTTCATAGACTTTATACATTTAATACTTATATGAAAATTTATTACTTCATAGACTTTATACAATTAATACTTATATGAAAATTTATTACTTCATAGACTTTATACTTTAATACTTATATGAAAATTTATTACTTCATAGACTTTATAGAATTAATACTTAGATGAAAATTTATTACTTCATAGACTTTATACATTTACTACTTATATGAAAATTTATTACTTCATAGACTTTATACTTTAATACTTATATGAAAATTTATTACTTCATAGACTTTATACATTTAATACTTATATGAAAATTTATTACTTCATAGACTTTATACAATTAATACTTATATGAAAATTTATTACTTCATAGGCTTTATACAATTAATACTTATATGAAAATTTATTACTTCATAGACTTTATACAATTAATACTTATATGAAAATTTATTACTTCATAGACTTTATACATTTAATACTTATATGAAAATTTATTACTTCATAGACTTTATACAATTAATACTTATATGATAATTTATTACTTCATAGACTTTATTCAATTAATACTTATATGATAATTTATTACTTCATAGACTTTATTCAATTAATACTTATATGAAAATTTATTACTTCATAGACTTTATACATTTACTACTTATATGAAAATTTATTACTTCATAGACTTTATACAATTAATACTTAGATGAAAATTTATTACTTCATAGACTTTATACATTTACTACTTATATGAAAATTTATTACTTCATAGACTTTATACTTTAATACTTATATGAAAATTTATTACTTCATAGACTTTATACAATTAATACTTATATGAAAATTTATTACTTCATAGGCTTTATACAATTAATACTTATATGAAAATTTATTACTTCATAGACTTTATACAATTAATACTTATATGAAAATTTATTACTTCATAGACTTTATACATTTAATACTTATATGAAAATTTATTACTTCATAGACTTTATACATTTAATACTTATATGAAAATTTATTACTTCATAGACTTTATACAATTAATACTTATATGAAAATTTATTACTTCATAGGCTTTATACAATTAATACTTATATGAAAATTTATTACTTCATAGACTTTATACAATTAATACTTATATGAAAATTTATTACTTCATAGACTTTATACATTTAATACTTATATGAAAATTTATTACTTCATAGACTTTATACATTTAATACTTATATGAAAATTTATTACTTCATAGACTTTATACAATTAATACTTATATGATAATTTATTACTTCATAGACTTTATTCAATTAATACTTATATGAAAATTTATTACTTCATAGACTTTATACATTTACTACTTATATGAAAATTTATTACTTCATAGACTTTATACAATTAATACTTATATGAAAATTTATTACTTCATAGACTTTATACTTTAATACTTATATGAAAATTTATTACTTCATAGACTTTATACATTTAATACTTATATGAAAATTTATTACTTCATAGACTTTATACAATTAATACTTATATGAAAATTTATTACTTCATAGGCTTTATACAATTAATACTTATATGAAAATTTATTACTTCATAGACTTTATACAATTAATACTTATATGAAAATTTATTACTTCATAGACTTTATACATTTAATACTTATATGAAAATTTATTACTTCATAGACTTTATACAATTAATACTTATATGATAATTTATTACTTCATAGACTTTATTCAATTAATACTTATATGAAAATTTATTACTTCATAGACTTTATACATTTACTACTTATATGAAAATTTATTACTTCATAGACTTTATACAATTAATACTTATATGAAGATTTATTACTTCATAGACTTTATACAATTAATACTTATATGAAAATTTATTACTTCATAGACTTTATACATTTAATACTTATATGAAAATTTATTACTTCATAGTCTTTATACAATTAATACTTATATGAAAATTTATTACTTCATAGACTTTATACATTTACTACTTATATGAAAATTTATTACTTCATAGACTTTATACAATTAATACTTATATGAAGATTTATTACTTCATAGACTTTATACTTTAATACTTATATGAAAATTTATTACTTCATAGACTTTATACATTTAATACTTATATGAAAATTTATTACTTCATAGACTTTATACAATTAATACTTATATGAAAATTTATTACTTCATAGACTTTATACTTTAATACTTATATGAAAATTTATTACTTCATAGACTTTATACATTTAATACTTATATGAAAATTTATTACTTCATAGACTTTATACAATTAATACTTATATGAAAATTTATTACTTCATAGACTTTATACAATTAATACTTATATAAAAATTTATTACTTCATAGACTTTATACATTCAATACTTATATGAAAATTTATTACTTCATAGGCTTTATACATTTACTACTTATATGAAAATTTATTACTTCATAGACTTTATACATTTAATACTTATATGAAAATTTATTACTTCATAGACCTTATACATTTAATACTTATAAGAAAATTTATTACTTCATAGACTTTATACAATTAATATTTATATGAAAATTTATTACTTCATCGACTTTATACATTTAATACTTATATGAAAATTTATTACTTCATAGACTTTATACATTTAATACTTATATGAAAATTTATTACTTCATAGACTTTATACAATTAATACTTATATGAAAATTTATTACTTCATAGACTTTATACTTTAATACTTATATGAAAATTTATTACTTCATAGACTTTATACAATTAATACTTAGATGAAAATTTATTACTTCATAGACTTTATACATTTACTACTTATATGAAAATTTATTACTTCATAGACTTTATACTTTAATACTTATATGAAAATTTATTACTTCATAGACTTTATACATTTAATACTTATATGAAAATTTATTACTTCATAGACTTTATACAATTAATACTTATATGAAAATTTATTACTTCATAGGCTTTATACAATTAATACTTATAAGAAAATTTATTACTTCATAGACTTTATACAATTAATACTTATATGAAAATTTATTACTTCATAGACTTTATACATTTAATACTTATATGAAAATTTATTACTTCATAGACTTTATACAATTAATACTTATATGATAATTTATTACTTCATAGACTTTATTCAATTAATACTTATATGAAAATTTATTACTTCATAGACTTTATACATTTACTACTTATATGAAAATTTATTACTTCATAGACTTTATACAATTAATACTTATATGAAAATTTATTACTTCATAGACTTTATACTTTAATACTTATATGAAAATTTATTACTTCATAGACTTTATACATTTAATACTTATATGAAAATTTATTACTTCATAGACTTTATACAATTAATACTTATATGAAAATTTATTACTTCATAGACTTTATACTTTAATACTTATATGAAAATTTATTACTTCATAGACTTTATACATTTAATACTTATATGAAAATTTATTACTTCATAGACTTTATACAATTAATACTTATATGAAAATTTATTACTTCATAGACTTTATACAATTAATACTTATATGAAAATTTATTACTTCATAGACTTTATACATTTAATACTTATATGAAAGTTTATTACTTCATAGGCTTTATACATTTACTACTTATATGAAAATTTATTACTTCATAGACTTTATACATTTAATACTTATATGAAAATTTATTACTTCATAGACCTTATACATTTAATACTTATAAGAAAATTTATTACTTCATAGACTTTATACATTTAATACTTACATGAAAATTTATTACTTCATAGACTTTATACCTTTAATACTTATATGAAAATTCATTACTTCATAGACTTTATACAATTAATACTTATATGAAAATTCATTACTTCATAGACTTTATACAATTAATACTTTTATGAAAATTTATTACTTCATAGGCTTTATACAATTAATACTTATATGAAAATTTATTACTTCATAGACTTTATACAATTAATACTTATATGAAAATTTATTACTTCATAGACTTTATACAATTAATACTTATATGAAAATTTATTACTTCATAGACTTTATACAATTAATACTTATATGAAAATTTATTACTTCATAGACTTTATACAATTAATACTTATATGAAAATTTATCACTTCATAGACTTTATACATTTAATACTTATATGAAAATTTATTACTTCATAGACTTTATACATTTAATACTTATATGAAAATTTATTACTTCATAGACTTTATACTTTCATACTTATATGAAAATTTATTACTTCATAGACTTTATGCAATTAATACTTATATGAAAATTTATTACTTCATAGACTTTATACAATTAATACTTATATGAAAATTTATTACTTCATAGACTTTATACATTTACTACTTATATGAAAATTTATTACTTCATAGACTTTATACATTTAATACTTATATGAAAATTTATTACTTCATAGACTTTATACAATTAATACTTATATGAAAATTTATTACTTCATAGGCTTTATACAATTAATACTTATATGAAAATTTATTACTTCATAGACTTTATACAATTAATACTTATATGAAAATTTATTACTTCATAGACTTTATACATTTAATACTTATATGAAGATTTATTACTTCATAGACTTTATACAATTAATACTTATATGAAAATTTATTACTTCATAGACTTTATACTTTAATACTTATATGAAAATTTATTACTTCATAGACTTTATACATTTAATACTTATATGAAAATTTATTACTTCATAGACTTTATACAATTAATACTTATATGAAAATTTATTACTTCATAGACTTTATACATTTACTACTTATATGAAAATTTATTACTTCATAGACTTTATACATTTAATACTTATATGAAAATTTATTACTTCATAGACTTTATACAATTAATACTTATATGAAAATTTATTACTTCATAGACTTTATACATTTAATACTTATATGAAAATTTATTACTTCATAGACTTTATACATTTAATACTTATATGAAAATTTATTACTTCATAGACTTTATACAATTAATACTTATATGAAAATTTATTACTTCATAGACTTTATACTTTAATACTTATATGAAAATTTATTACTTCATAGACTTTATACATTTAATACTTATATGAAAATTTATTACTTCATAGACTTTATACAATTAATACTTATATGAAAATTTATTACTTCATAGACTTTATACTTTAATACTTATATGAAAATTTATTACTTCATAGACTTTATACATTTAATATTTATATGAAAATTTATTACTTCATAGACTTTATACAATTAATACTTATATGAAAATTTATTACTTCATAGACTTTATACAATTAATACTTATATGAAAATTTATTACTTCATAGACTTTATACATTTAATACTTATATGAAAATTTATTACTTCATAGGCTTTATACATTTACTACTTATATGAAAATTTATTACTTCATAGACTTTATACAATTAATACTTAGATGAAAATTTATTACTTCATAGACTTTATACATTTACTACTTATATGAAAATTTATTACTTCATAGACTTTATACATTTAATACTTATATGAAAATTTATTACTTCATAGACTTTATACTTTAATACTTATATGAAAATTTATTACTTCATAGACTTTATACAATTAATACTTATATGAAAATTTATTACTTCATAGACTTTATACATTTAATACTTATATGAAAATTTATTACTTCATAGACTTTATACATTTACTACTTATATGAAAATTTATTACTTCATAGACTTTATACAATTAATACTTATATGAAGATTTATTACTTCATAGACTTTATACTTTAATACTTATATGAAAATTTATTACTTCATAGACTTTATACATTTAATACTTATATGAAAATTTATTACTTCATAGACTTTATACAATTAATACTTATATGAAAATTTATTACTTCATAGACTTTATACTTTAATACTTATATGAAAATTTATTACTTCATAGACTTTATACATTTAATACTTATATGAAAATTTATTACTTCATAGACTTTATACAATTAATACTTATATGAAAATTTATTACTTCATAGACTTTATACAATTAATACTTATATGAAAATTTATTACTTCATAGACTTTATACAATTAATACTTATATGAAAATTTATTACTTCATAGACTTTATACAATTAATACTTATATGAAAATTTATTACTTCATAGACTTTATACAATTAATACTTATATGAAAATTTATTACTTCATAGACTTTATACATTTAATACTTATATGAAGATTTATTACTTCATAGACTTTATACATTTAATACTTATATGAAGATTTATTACTTCATAGACTTTATACAATTAATACTTATATGAAAATTTATTACTTCATAGACTTTATACAATTAATACTTATATGAAAATTTATTACTTCATAGACTTTATACATTTACTACTTATATGAAAATTTATTACTTCATAGACTTTATACAATTAATACTTATATGAAAATTTATTACTTCATAGACTTTATACAATTAATACTTATATGAAAATTTATTACTTCATAGACTTTATACAATTAATACTTATATGAAAATTTATTACTTCATAGACTTTATACAATTAATACTTATATGAAAATTTATTACTTCATAGACTTTATACATTTAATACTTATATGAAGATTTATTACATCATAGACTTTATACAATTAATACTTATATGAAAATTTATTACTTCATAGACTTTATACAATTAATACTTATATGAAAATTTATTACTTCATAGACTTTATACAATTAATACTTATATGATAATTTATTACTTCATAGACTTTATTCAATTAATACTTATATGAAAATTTATTACTTCATAGACTTTATACATTTACTACTTATATGAAAATTTATTACTTCATAGACTTTATACAATTAATACTTATATGAAGATTTATTACTTCATAGACTTTATACAATTAATACTTATATGAAAATTTATTACTTCATAGACTTTATACATTTAATACTTATATGAAAATTTATTACTTCATAGTCTTTATACAATTAATACTTATATGAAAATTTATTACTTCATAGACTTTATACATTTACTACTTATATGAAAATTTATTACTTCATAGACTTTATACAATTAATACTTATATAAAGATTTATTACTTCATAGACTTTATACTTTAACACTTATATGAAAATTTATTACTTCATAGACTTTATACAATTAATACTTATATGAAAATTTATTACTTCATAGACTTTATACAATTAATACTTATATGAAAATTTATTACTTCATAGACTTTATACAATTAATACTTATATGAAAATTTATTACTTCATAGACTTTATACAATTAATACTTATATGAAAATTTATTACTTCATAGACTTTACACAATTAATACTTATATGAAAATTTATTACTTCATAGACTTTATACATTTAATACTTATATGAAGATTTATTACTTCATAGACTTTATACATTTAATACTTATATGAAGATTTATTACTTCATAGACTTTATACAATTAATACTTATATGAAAATTTATTACTTCATAGACTTTATACTTTAATACTTATATGAAAATTTATTACTTCATAGACTTTATACATTTAATACTTATATGAAAATTTATTACTTCATAGACTTTATACAATTAATACTTATATGAAAATTTATTACTTCATAGACTTTATACAATTAATACTTATATGAAAATTTATTACTTCATAGACTTTATACATTTAATACTTATATGAAGATTTATTACTTCATAGACTTTATACATTTAATACTTATATGAAGATTTATTACTTCATAGACTTTATACAATTAATACTTATATGAAAATTTATTACTTCATAGACTTTATACATTTAATACTTATATGAAAATTTATTACTTCATAGACTTTATACTTTCATACTTATATGAAAATTTATTACTTCATAGACTTTATACAATTAATACTTATATGAAAATTTATTACTTCATAGACTTTATACATTTACTACTTATATGAAAATTTATTACTTCATAGACTTTATACATTTAATACTTATATGAAAATTTATTACTTCATAGACTTTATACAATTAATACTTATATGAAAATTTATTACTTCATAGGCTTTATACAATTAATACTTATATGAAAATTTATTACTTCATAGACTTTATACAATTAATACTTATATGAAAATTTATTACTTCATAGACTTTATACATTTAATACTTATATGAAAATTTATTACTTCATAGACTTTATACATTTAATACTTATATGAAAATTTATTACTTCATAGACCTTATACATTTAATACTTATAAGAAAATTTATTACTTCATAGGCTTTATACATCTACTACTTATATGAAAATTTATTACTTCATAGACTTTATACAATTAATACTTATATGAAAATTTATTACTTCATAGACTTTATACTTTAATACTTATATGAAAATTTATTACTTCATAGACTTTATACAATTAATACTTATATGAAAATTTATTACTTCATAGACTTTATACAATTAATACTTATATAAAAATTTATTACTTCATAGACTTTATACATTCAATACTTATATGAAAATTTATTACTTCATAGGCTTTATACATTTACTACTTATATGAAAATTTATTACTTCATAGACTTTATACATTTAATACTTATATGAAAATTTATTACTTCATAGACCTTATACATTTAATACTTATAAGAAAATTTATTACTTCATAGACTTTATACAATTAATACTTATATGAAAATTTATTACTTCATCGACTTTATACATTTAATACTTATATGAAAATTTATTACTTCATAGACTTTATACATTTAATACTTATATGAAAATTTATTACTTCATAGACTTTATACAATTAATACTTATATGAAAATTTATTACTTCATAGACTTTATACTTTAATACTTATATGAAAATTTATTACTTCATAGACTTTATACAATTAATACTTAGATGAAAATTTATTACTTCATAGACTTTATACATTTACTACTTATATGAAAATTTATTACTTCATAGACTTTATACTTTAATACTTATATGAAAATTTATTACTTCATAGACTTTATACATTTAATACTTATATGAAAATTTATTACTTCATAGACTTTATACAATTAATACTTATATGAAAATTTATTACTTCATAGGCTTTATACAATTAATACTTATATGAAAATTTATTACTTCATAGACTTTATACAATTAATACTTATATGAAAATTTATTACTTCATAGACTTTATACATTTAATACTTATATGAAAATTTATTACTTCATAGACTTTATACAATTAATACTTATATGATAATTTATTACTTCATAGACTTTATTCAATTAATACTTATATGAAAATTTATTACTTCATAGACTTTATACATTTACTACTTATATGAAAATTTATTACTTCATAGACTTTATACAATTAATACTTATATGAAAATTTATTACTTCATAGACTTTATACTTTAATACTTATATGAAAATTTATTACTTCATAGACTTTATACATTTAATACTTATATGAAAATTTATTACTTCATAGACTTTATACAATTAATACTTATATGAAAATTTATTACTTCATAGACTTTATACTTTAATACTTATATGAAAATTTATTACTTCATAGACTTTATACATTTAATACTTATATGAAAATTTATTACTTCATAGACTTTATACAATTAATACTTATATGAAAATTTATTACTTCATAGACTTTATACAATTAATACTTATATGAAAATTTATTACTTCATAGACTTTATACATTTAATACTTATATGAAAGTTTATTACTTCATAGGCTTTATACATTTACTACTTATATGAAAATTTATTACTTCATAGACTTTATACATTTAATACTTATATGAAAATTTATTACTTCATAGACCTTATACATTTAATACTTATAAGAAAATTTATTACTTCATAGACTTTATACATTTAATACTTACATGAAAATTTATTACTTCATAGACTTTATACCTTTAATACTTATATGAAAATTCATTACTTCATAGACTTTATACAATTAATACTTATATGAAAATTCATTACTTCATAGACTTTATACATTTAATACTTATATGAAAATGTATTACTTCATAGACTTTATACAATTAATACTTATATGAAAATTTATTACTTCATAGGCTTTATACAATTAATACTTATATGAAAATTTATTACTTCATAGACTTTATACAATTAATACTTATATGAAAATTTATTACTTCATAGACTTTATACAATTAATACTTATATGAAAATTTATTACTTCATAGACTTTATACAATTAATACTTATATGAAAATTTATTACTTCATAGACTTTATACAATTAATACTTATATGAAAATTTATCACTTCATAGACTTTATACATTTAATACTTATATGAAAATTTATTACTTCATAGACTTTATACATTTAATACTTATATGAAAATTTATTACTTCATAGACTTTATACTTTCATACTTATATGAAAATTTATTACTTCATAGACTTTATGCAATTAATACTTATATGAAAATTTATTACTTCATAGACTTTATACAATTAATACTTATATGAAAATTTATTACTTCATAGACTTTATACATTTACTACTTATATGAAAATTTATTACTTCATAGACTTTATACATTTAATACTTATATGAAAATTTATTACTTCATAGACTTTATACAATTAATACTTATATGAAAATTTATTACTTCATAGACTTTATACAATTAATACTTATATGAAAATTTATTACTTCATAGGCTTTATACATTTACTACTTATATGAAAATTTATTACTTCATAGACTTTATACAATTAATACTTAGATGAAAATTTATTACTTCATAGACTTTATACATTTACTACTTATATGAAAATTTATTACTTCATAGACTTTATACATTTAATACTTATATGAAAATTTATTACTTCATAGACTTTATACTTTAATACTTATATGAAAATTTATTACTTCATAGACTTTATACATTCAATACTTATATGAAAATTTATTACTTCATAGGCTTTATACATTTACTACTTATATGAAAATTTATTACTTCATAGACTTTATACATTTAATACTTATATGAAAATTTATTACTTCATAGACCTTATACATTTAATACTTATAAGAAAATTTATTACTTCATAGACTTTATACAATTAATACTTATATGAAAATTTATTACTTCATCGACTTTATACATTTAATACTTATATGAAAATTTATTACTTCATAGACTTTATACATTTAATACTTATATGAAAATTTATTACTTCATAGACTTTATACAATTAATACTTATATGAAAATTTATTACTTCATAGACTTTATACTTTAATACTTATATGAAAATTTATTACTTCATAGACTTTATAGAATTAATACTTAGATGAAAATTTATTACTTCATAGACTTTATACATTTACTACTTATATGAAAATTTATTACTTCATAGACTTTATACTTTAATACTTATATGAAAATTTATTACTTCATAGACTTTATACATTTAATACTTATATGAAAATTTATTACTTCATAGACTTTATACAATTAATACTTATATGAAAATTTATTACTTCATAGGCTTTATACAATTAATACTTATATGAAAATTTATTACTTCATAGACTTTATACAATTAATACTTATATGAAAATTTATTACTTCATAGACTTTATACATTTAATACTTATATGAAAATTTATTACTTCATAGACTTTATACAATTAATACTTATATGATAATTTATTACTTCATAGACTTTATTCAATTAATACTTATATGATAATTTATTACTTCATAGACTTTATTCAATTAATACTTATATGAAAATTTATTACTTCATAGACTTTATACATTTACTACTTATATGAAAATTTATTACTTCATAGACTTTATACAATTAATACTTAGATGAAAATTTATTACTTCATAGACTTTATACATTTACTACTTATATGAAAATTTATTACTTCATAGACTTTATACTTTAATACTTATATGAAAATTTATTACTTCATAGACTTTATACAATTAATACTTATATGAAAATTTATTACTTCATAGGCTTTATACAATTAATACTTATATGAAAATTTATTACTTCATAGACTTTATACAATTAATACTTATATGAAAATTTATTACTTCATAGACTTTATACATTTAATACTTATATGAAAATTTATTACTTCATAGACTTTATACATTTAATACTTATATGAAAATTTATTACTTCATAGACTTTATACAATTAATACTTATATGAAAATTTATTACTTCATAGGCTTTATACAATTAATACTTATATGAAAATTTATTACTTCATAGACTTTATACAATTAATACTTATATGAAAATTTATTACTTCATAGACTTTATACATTTAATACTTATATGAAAATTTATTACTTCATAGACTTTATACATTTAATACTTATATGAAAATTTATTACTTCATAGACTTTATACAATTAATACTTATATGATAATTTATTACTTCATAGACTTTATTCAATTAATACTTATATGAAAATTTATTACTTCATAGACTTTATACATTTACTACTTATATGAAAATTTATTACTTCATAGACTTTATACAATTAATACTTATATGAAAATTTATTACTTCATAGACTTTATACTTTAATACTTATATGAAAATTTATTACTTCATAGACTTTATACATTTAATACTTATATGAAAATTTATTACTTCATAGACTTTATACAATTAATACTTATATGAAAATTTATTACTTCATAGGCTTTATACAATTAATACTTATATGAAAATTTATTACTTCATAGACTTTATACAATTAATACTTATATGAAAATTTATTACTTCATAGACTTTATACATTTAATACTTATATGAAAATTTATTACTTCATAGACTTTATACAATTAATACTTATATGATAATTTATTACTTCATAGACTTTATTCAATTAATACTTATATGAAAATTTATTACTTCATAGACTTTATACATTTACTACTTATATGAAAATTTATTACTTCATAGACTTTATACAATTAATACTTATATGAAGATTTATTACTTCATAGACTTTATACAATTAATACTTATATGAAAATTTATTACTTCATAGACTTTATACATTTAATACTTATATGAAAATTTATTACTTCATAGTCTTTATACAATTAATACTTATATGAAAATTTATTACTTCATAGACTTTATACATTTACTACTTATATGAAAATTTATTACTTCATAGACTTTATACAATTAATACTTATATGAAGATTTATTACTTCATAGACTTTATACTTTAATACTTATATGAAAATTTATTACTTCATAGACTTTATACATTTAATACTTATATGAAAATTTATTACTTCATAGACTTTATACAATTAATACTTATATGAAAATTTATTACTTCATAGACTTTATACTTTAATACTTATATGAAAATTTATTACTTCATAGACTTTATACATTTAATACTTATATGAAAATTTATTACTTCATAGACTTTATACAATTAATACTTATATGAAAATTTATTACTTCATAGACTTTATACAATTAATACTTATATAAAAATTTATTACTTCATAGACTTTATACATTCAATACTTATATGAAAATTTATTACTTCATAGGCTTTATACATTTACTACTTATATGAAAATTTATTACTTCATAGACTTTATACATTTAATACTTATATGAAAATTTATTACTTCATAGACCTTATACATTTAATACTTATAAGAAAATTTATTACTTCATAGACTTTATACAATTAATATTTATATGAAAATTTATTACTTCATCGACTTTATACATTTAATACTTATATGAAAATTTATTACTTCATAGACTTTATACATTTAATACTTATATGAAAATTTATTACTTCATAGACTTTATACAATTAATACTTATATGAAAATTTATTACTTCATAGACTTTATACTTTAATACTTATATGAAAATTTATTACTTCATAGACTTTATACAATTAATACTTAGATGAAAATTTATTACTTCATAGACTTTATACATTTACTACTTATATGAAAATTTATTACTTCATAGACTTTATACTTTAATACTTATATGAAAATTTATTACTTCATAGACTTTATACATTTAATACTTATATGAAAATTTATTACTTCATAGACTTTATACAATTAATACTTATATGAAAATTTATTACTTCATAGGCTTTATACAATTAATACTTATATGAAAATTTATTACTTCATAGACTTTATACAATTAATACTTATATGAAAATTTATTACTTCATAGACTTTATACATTTAATACTTATATGAAAATTTATTACTTCATAGACTTTATACAATTAATACTTATATGATAATTTATTACTTCATAGACTTTATTCAATTAATACTTATATGAAAATTTATTACTTCATAGACTTTATACATTTACTACTTATATGAAAATTTATTACTTCATAGACTTTATACAATTAATACTTATATGAAAATTTATTACTTCATAGACTTTATACTTTAATACTTATATGAAAATTTATTACTTCATAGACTTTATACATTTAATACTTATATGAAAATTTATTACTTCATAGACTTTATACAATTAATACTTATATGAAAATTTATTACTTCATAGACTTTATACTTTAATACTTATATGAAAATTTATTACTTCATAGACTTTATACATTTAATACTTATATGAAAATTTATTACTTCATAGACTTTATACAATTAATACTTATATGAAAATTTATTACTTCATAGACTTTATACAATTAATACTTATATGAAAATTTATTACTTCATAGACTTTATACATTTAATACTTATATGAAAGTTTATTACTTCATAGGCTTTATACATTTACTACTTATATGAAAATTTATTACTTCATAGACTTTATACATTTAATACTTATATGAAAATTTATTACTTCATAGACCTTATACATTTAATACTTATAAGAAAATTTATTACTTCATAGACTTTATACATTTAATACTTACATGAAAATTTATTACTTCATAGACTTTATACCTTTAATACTTATATGAAAATTCATTACTTCATAGACTTTATACAATTAATACTTATATGAAAATTCATTACTTCATAGACTTTATACATTTAATACTTATATGAAAATGTATTACTTCATAGACTTTATACAATTAATACTTATATGAAAATTTATTACTTCATAGGCTTTATACAATTAATACTTATATGAAAATTTATTACTTCATAGACTTTATACAATTAATACTTATATGAAAATTTATTACTTCATAGACTTTATACAATTAATACTTATATGAAAATTTATTACTTCATAGACTTTATACAATTAATACTTATATGAAAATTTATTACTTCATAGACTTTATAAAATTAATACTTATATGAAAATTTATCACTTCATAGACTTTATACATTTAATACTTATATGAAAATTTATTACTTCATAGACTTTATACATTTAATACTTATATGAAAATTTATTACTTCATAGACTTTATACTTTCATACTTATATGAAAATTTATTACTTCATAGACTTTATGCAATTAATACTTATATGAAAATTTATTACTTCATAGACTTTATACAATTAATACTTATATGAAAATTTATTACTTCATAGACTTTATACATTTACTACTTATATGAAAATTTATTACTTCATAGACTTTATACATTTAATACTTATATGAAAATTTATTACTTCATAGACTTTATACAATTAATACTTATATGAAAATTTATTACTTCATAGGCTTTATACAATTAATACTTATATGAAAATTTATTACTTCATAGACTTTATACAATTAATACTTATATGAAAATTTATTACTTCATAGACTTTATACATTTAATACTTATATGAAAATTTATCACTTCATAGACTTTATACATTTAATACTTATATGAAAATTTATTACTTCATAGACTTTATACATTTAATACTTATATGAAAATTTATTACTTCATAGACTTTATACTTTCATACTTATATGAAAATTTATTACTTCATAG
The DNA here is from genome assembly GCF_042242935.1 of Bactrocera oleae. Lineage (NCBI taxonomy): Eukaryota > Metazoa > Arthropoda > Insecta > Diptera > Tephritidae > Bactrocera > Bactrocera oleae. Next base: position 221,822 of record NC_091541.1, read on the forward strand.
ACTTTATGCAATTAATACTTATATGAAAATTTATTACTTCATAGACTTTATACAATTAATACTTATATGAAAATTTATTACTTCATAGACTTTATACATTTACTACTTATATGAAAATTTATTACTTCATAGACTTTATACATTTAATACTTATATGAAAATTTATTACTTCATAGACTTTATACAATTAATACTTATATGAAAATTTATTACTTCATAGGCTTTATACAATTAATACTTATATGAAAATTTATTACTTCATAGACTTTATACATTTAATACTTATATGAAAATTTTTTACTTCATAGACTTTATACATTTAATACTTATATGAAAATTTATTACTTCATAGACTTTATACATTTAATACTTATATGAAAATTTATTACTTCATAGACTTTATACAATTAATACTTATATGATAATTTATTACTTCATAGACTTTATTCAATTAATACTTATATGAAAATTTATTACTTCATAGACTTTATACATTTACTACTTATATGAAAATTTATTACTTCATAGACTTTATACAATTAATACTTATATGAAGATTTATTACTTCATAGACTTTATACAATTAATACTTATATGAAAATTTATTACTTCATAGACTTTATACATTTAATACTTATATGAAAATTTATTACTTCATAGTCTTTATACAATTAATACTTATATGAAAATTTATTACTTCATAGACTTTATACATTTACTACTTATATGAAAATTTATTACTTCATAGACTTTATACAATTAATACTTATATGAAGATTTATTACTTCATAGACTTTATACTTTAATACTTATATGAAAATTTATTACTTCATAGACTTTATACATTTAATACTTATATGAAAATTTATTACTTCATAGACTTTATACATTTAATACTTATATGAAAATTTATTACTTCATAGACTTTATACAATTAATACTTATATGATAATTTATTACTTCATAGACTTTATTCAATTAATACTTATATGATAATTTATTACTTCATAGACTTTATTCAATTAATACTTATATGAAAATTTATTACTTCATAGACTTTATACATTTACTACTTATATGAAAATTTATTACTTCATAGACTTTATACAATTAATACTTAGATGAAAATTTATTACTTCATAGACTTTATACATTTACTACTTATATGAAAATTTATTACTTCATAGACTTTATACTTTAATACTTATATGAAAATTTATTACTTCATAGACTTTATACAATTAATACTTATATGAAAATTTATTACTTCATAGGCTTTATACAATTAATACTTATATGAAAATTTATTACTTCATAGACTTTATACAATTAATACTTATATGAAAATTTATTACTTCATAGACTTTATACATTTAATACTTATATGAAAATTTATTACTTCATAGACTTTATACATTTAATACTTATATGAAAATTTATTACTTCATAGACTTTATACAATTAATACTTATATGAAAATTTATTACTTCATAGGCTTTATACAATTAATACTTATATGAAAATTTATTACTTCATAGACTTTATACAATTAATACTTATATGAAAATTTATTACTTCATAGACTTTATACATTTAATACTTATATGAAAATTTATTACTTCATAGACTTTATACATTTAATACTTATATGAAAATTTATTACTTCATAGACTTTATACAATTAATACTTATATGATAATTTATTACTTCATAGACTTTATTCAATTAATACTTATATGAAAATTTATTACTTCATAGACTTTATACATTTACTACTTATATGAAAATTTATTACTTCATAGACTTTATACAATTAATACTTATATGAAAATTTATTACTTCATAGACTTTATACTTTAATACTTATATGAAAATTTATTACTTCATAGACTTTATACATTTAATACTTATATGAAAATTTATTACTTCATAGACTTTATACAATTAATACTTATATGAAAATTTATTACTTCATAGGCTTTATACAATTAATACTTATATGAAAATTTATTACTTCATAGACTTTATACAATTAATACTTATATGAAAATTTATTACTTCATAGACTTTATACATTTAATACTTATATGAAAATTTATTACTTCATAGACTTTATACAATTAATACTTATATGATAATTTATTACTTCATAGACTTTATTCAATTAATACTTATATGAAAATTTATTACTTCATAGACTTTATACATTTACTACTTATATGAAAATTTATTACTTCATAGACTTTATACAATTAATACTTATATGAAGATTTATTACTTCATAGACTTTATACAATTAATACTTATATGAAAATTTATTACTTCATAGACTTTATACATTTAATACTTATATGAAAATTTATTACTTCATAGTCTTTATACAATTAATACTTATATGAAAATTTATTACTTCATAGACTTTATACATTTACTACTTATATGAAAATTTATTACTTCATAGACTTTATACAATTAATACTTATATGAAGATTTATTACTTCATAGACTTTATACTTTAATACTTATATGAAAATTTATTACTTCATAGACTTTATACATTTAATACTTATATGAAAATTTATTACTTCATAGACTTTATACAATTAATACTTATATGAAAATTTATTACTTCATAGACTTTATACTTTAATACTTATATGAAAATTTATTACTTCATAGACTTTATACATTTAATACTTATATGAAAATTTATTACTTCATAGACTTTATACAATTAATACTTATATGAAAATTTATTACTTCATAGACTTTATACAATTAATACTTATATAAAAATTTATTACTTCATAGACTTTATACATTCAATACTTATATGAAAATTTATTACTTCATAGGCTTTATACATTTACTACTTATATGAAAATTTATTACTTCATAGACTTTATACATTTAATACTTATATGAAAATTTATTACTTCATAGACCTTATACATTTAATACTTATAAGAAAATTTATTACTTCATAGACTTTATACAATTAATATTTATATGAAAATTTATTACTTCATCGACTTTATACATTTAATACTTATATGAAAATTTATTACTTCATAGACTTTATACATTTAATACTTATATGAAAATTTATTACTTCATAGACTTTATACAATTAATACTTATATGAAAATTTATTACTTCATAGACTTTATACTTTAATACTTATATGAAAATTTATTACTTCATAGACTTTATACAATTAATACTTAGATGAAAATTTATTACTTCATAGACTTTATACATTTACTACTTATATGAAAATTTATTACTTCATAGACTTTATACTTTAATACTTATATGAAAATTTATTACTTCATAGACTTTATACATTTAATACTTATATGAAAATTTATTACTTCATAGACTTTATACAATTAATACTTATATGAAAATTTATTACTTCATAGGCTTTATACAATTAATACTTATATGAAAATTTATTACTTCATAGACTTTATACAATTAATACTTATATGAAAATTTATTACTTCATAGACTTTATACATTTAATACTTATATGAAAATTTATTACTTCATAGACTTTATACAATTAATACTTATATGATAATTTATTACTTCATAGACTTTATTCAATTAATACTTATATGAAAATTTATTACTTCATAGACTTTATACATTTACTACTTATATGAAAATTTATTACTTCATAGACTTTATACAATTAATACTTATATGAAAATTTATTACTTCATAGACTTTATACTTTAATACTTATATGAAAATTTATTACTTCATAGACTTTATACATTTAATACTTATATGAAAATTTATTACTTCATAGACTTTATACAATTAATACTTATATGAAAATTTATTACTTCATAGACTTTATACTTTAATACTTATATGAAAATTTATTACTTCATAGACTTTATACATTTAATACTTATATGAAAATTTATTACTTCATAGACTTTATACAATTAATACTTATATGAAAATTTATTACTTCATAGACTTTATACAATTAATACTTATATGAAAATTTATTACTTCATAGACTTTATACATTTAATACTTATATGAAAGTTTATTACTTCATAGGCTTTATACATTTACTACTTATATGAAAATTTATTACTTCATAGACTTTATACATTTAATACTTATATGAAAATTTATTACTTCATAGACCTTATACATTTAATACTTATAAGAAAATTTATTACTTCATAGACTTTATACATTTAATACTTACATGAAAATTTATTACTTCATAGACTTTATACCTTTAATACTTATATGAAAATTCATTACTTCATAGACTTTATACAATTAATACTTATATGAAAATTCATTACTTCATAGACTTTATACATTTAATACTTATATGAAAATGTATTACTTCATAGACTTTATACAATTAATACTTATATGAAAATTTATTACTTCATAGGCTTTATACAATTAATACTTATATGAAAATTTATTACTTCATAGACTTTATACAATTAATACTTATATGAAAATTTATTACTTCATAGACTTTATACAATTAATACTTATATGAAAATTTATTACTTCATAGACTTTATACAATTAATACTTATATGAAAATTTATTACTTCATAGACTTTATAAAATTAATACTTATATGAAAATTTATCACTTCATAGACTTTATACATTTAATACTTATATGAAAATTTATTACTTCATAGACTTTATACATTTAATACTTATATGAAAATTTATTACTTCATAGACTTTATACTTTCATACTTATATGAAAATTTATTACTTCATAGACTTTATGCAATTAATACTTATATGAAAATTTATTACTTCATAGACTTTATACAATTAATACTTATATGAAAATTTATTACTTCATAGACTTTATACATTTACTACTTATATGAAAATTTATTACTTCATAGACTTTATACATTTAATACTTATATGAAAATTTATTACTTCATAGACTTTATACAATTAATACTTATATGAAAATTTATTACTTCATAGGCTTTATACAATTAATACTTATATGAAAATTTATTACTTCATAGACTTTATACAATTAATACTTATATGAAAATTTATTACTTCATAGACTTTATACATTTAATACTTATATGAAGATTTATTACTTCATAGACTTTATACAATTAATACTTATATGAAAATTTATTACTTCATAGACTTTATACTTTAATACTTATATGAAAATTTATTACTTCATAGACTTTATACATTTAATACTTATATGAAAATTTATTACTTCATAGACTTTATACAATTAATACTTATATGAAAATTTATTACTTCATAGACTTTATACATTTACTACTTATATGAAAATTTATTACTTCATAGACTTTATACATTTAATACTTATATGAAAATTTATTACTTCATAGACTTTATACAATTAATACTTATATGAAAATTTATTACTTCATAGACTTTATACATTTAATACTTATATGAAAATTTATTACTTCATAGACTTTATACATTTAATACTTATATGAAAATTTATTACTTCATAGACTTTATACAATTAATACTTATATGAAAATTTATTACTTCATAGACTTTATACTTTAATACTTATATGAAAATTTATTACTTCATAGACTTTATACATTTAATACTTATATGAAAATTTATTACTTCATAGACTTTATACAATTAATACTTATATGAAAATTTATTACTTCATAGACTTTATACTTTAATACTTATATGAAAATTTATTACTTCATAGACTTTATACATTTAATATTTATATGAAAATTTATTACTTCATAGACTTTATACAATTAATACTTATATGAAAATTTATTACTTCATAGACTTTATACAATTAATACTTATATGAAAATTTATTACTTCATAGACTTTATACATTTAATACTTATATGAAAATTTATTACTTCATAGGCTTTATACATTTACTACTTATATGAAAATTTATTACTTCATAGACTTTATACAATTAATACTTAGATGAAAATTTATTACTTCATAGACTTTATACATTTACTACTTATATGAAAATTTATTACTTCATAGACTTTATACATTTAATACTTATATGAAAATTTATTACTTCATAGACTTTATACTTTAATACTTATATGAAAATTTATTACTTCATAGACTTTATACAATTAATACTTATATGAAAATTTATTACTTCATAGACTTTATACATTTAATACTTATATGAAAATTTATTACTTCATAGACTTTATACATTTACTACTTATATGAAAATTTATTACTTCATAGACTTTATACAATTAATACTTATATGAAGATTTATTACTTCATAGACTTTATACTTTAATACTTATATGAAAATTTATTACTTCATAGACTTTATACATTTAATACTTATATGAAAATTTATTACTTCATAGACTTTATACAATTAATACTTATATGAAAATTTATTACTTCATAGACTTTATACTTTAATACTTATATGAAAATTTATTACGTCATAGACTTTATACATTTAATACTTATATGAAAATTTATTACTTCATAGACTTTATACAATTAATACTTATATGAAAATTTATTACTTCATAGACTTTATACAATTAATACTTATATGAAAATTTATTACTTCATAGACTTTATACAATTAATACTTATATGAAAATTTATTACTTCATAGACTTTATACAATTAATACTTATATGAAAATTTATTACTTCATAGACTTTATACAATTAATACTTATATGAAAATTTATTACTTCATAGACTTTATACATTTAATACTTATATGAAGATTTATTACTTCATAGACTTTATAAATTTAATACTTATATGAAGATTTATTACTTCATAGACTTTATACAATTAATACTTATATGAAAATTTATTACTTCATAGACTTTATACAATTAATACTTATATGAAAATTTATTACTTCATAGACTTTATACATTTACTACTTATATGAAAATTTATTACTTCATAGACTTTATACAATTAATACTTATATGAAAATTTATTACTTCATAGACTTTATACAATTAATACTTATATGAAAATTTATTACTTCATAGACTTTATACAATTAATACTTATATGAAAATTTATTACTTCATAGACTTTATACATTTAATACTTATATGAAGATTTATTACTTCATAGACTTTATACAATTAATACTTATATGAAAATTTATTACTTCATAGACTTTATACAATTAATACTTATATGAAAATTTATTACTTCATAGACTTTATACAATTAATACTTATATGATAATTTATTACTTCATAGACTTTATTCAATTAATACTTATATGAAAATTTATTACTTCATAGACTTTATACATTTACTACTTATATGAAAATTTATTACTTCATAGACTTTATACAATTAATACTTATATGAAGATTTATTACTTCATAGACTTTATACATTTAATACTTATATGAAGATTTATTACTTCATAGACTTTATACAATTAATACTTATATGAAAATTTATTACTTCATAGACTTTATACATTTAATACTTATATGAAAATTTATTACTTCATAGACTTTATACTTTCATACTTATATGAAAATTTATTACTTCATAGACTTTATACAATTAATACTTATATGAAAATTTATTACTTCATAGACTTTATACATTTACTACTTATATGAAAATTTATTACTTCATAGACTTTATACATTTAATACTTATATGAAAATTTATTACTTCATAGACTTTATACAATTAATACTTATATGAAAATTTATTACTTCATAGGCTTTATACAATTAATACTTATATGAAAATTTATTACTTCATAGACTTTATACAATTAATACTTATATGAAAATTTATTACTTCATAGACTTTATACATTTAATACTTATATGAAAATTTATTACTTCATAGACTTTATACATTTAATACTTATATGAAAATTTATTACTTCATAGACCTTATACATTTAATACTTATAAGAAAATTTATTACTTCATAGGCTTTATACATCTACTACTTATATGAAAATTTATTACTTCATAGACTTTATACAATTAATACTTATATGAAAATTTATTACTTCATAGACTTTATACTTTAATACTTATATGAAAATTTATTACTTCATAGACTTTATACAATTAATACTTATATGAAAATTTATTACTTCATAGACTTTATACAATTAATACTTATATAAAAATTTATTACTTCATAGACTTTATACATTCAATACTTATATGAAAATTTATTACTTCATAGGCTTTATACATTTACTACTTATATGAAAATTTATTACTTCATAGACTTTATACATTTAATACTTATATGAAAATTTATTACTTCATAGACCTTATACATTTAATACTTATAAGAAAATTTATTACTTCATAGACTTTATACAATTAATACTTATATGAAAATTTATTACTTCATCGACTTTATACATTTAATACTTATATGAAAATTTATTACTTCATAGACTTTATACATTTAATACTTATATGAAAATTTATTACTTCATAGACTTTATACAATTAATACTTATATGAAAATTTATTACTTCATAGACTTTATACTTTAATACTTATATGAAAATTTATTACTTCATAGACTTTATACAATTAATACTTAGATGAAAATTTATTACTTCATAGACTTTATACATTTACTACTTATATGAAAATTTATTACTTCATAGACTTTATACTTTAATACTTATATGAAAATTTATTACTTCATAGACTTTATACATTTAATACTTATATGAAAATTTATTACTTCATAGACTTTATACAATTAATACTTATATGAAAATTTATTACTTCATAGGCTTTATACAATTAATACTTATATGAAAATTTATTACTTCATAGACTTTATACAATTAATACTTATATGAAAATTTATTACTTCATAGACTTTATACATTTAATACTTATATGAAAATTTATTACTTCATAGACTTTATACAATTAATACTTATATGAAAATTTATTACTTCATAGACTTTATACTTTAATACTTATATGAAAATTTATTACTTCATAGACTTTATACATTTAATACTTATATGAAAATTTATTACTTCATAGACTTTATACAATTAATACTTATATGAAAATTTATTACTTCATAGACTTTATACTTTAATACTTATATGAAAATTTATTACTTCATAGACTTTATACATTTAATACTTATATGAAAATTTATTACTTCATAGACTTTATACAATTAATACTTATATGAAAATTTATTACTTCATAGACTTTATACAATTAATACTTATATGAAAATTTATTACTTCATAGACTTTATACATTTAATACTTATATGAAAGTTTATTACTTCATAGGCTTTATACATTTACTACTTATATGAAAATTTATTACTTCATAGACTTTATACATTTAATACTTATATGAAAATTTATTACTTCATAGACCTTATACATTTAATACTTATAAGAAAATTTATTACTTCATAGACTTTATACATTTAATACTTACATGAAAATTTATTACTTCATAGACTTTATACCTTTAATACTTATATGAAAATTCATTACTTCATAGACTTTATACAATTAATACTTATATGAAAATTCATTACTTCATAGACTTTATACATTTAATACTTATATGAAAATGTATTACTTCATAGACTTTATACAATTAATACTTATATGAAAATTTATTACTTCATAGGCTTTATACAATTAATACTTATATGAAAATTTATTACTTCATAGACTTTATACAATTAATACTTATATGAAAATTTATTACTTCATAGACTTTATACAATTAATACTTATATGAAAATTTATTACTTCATAGACTTTATACAATTAATACTTATATGAAAATTTATTACTTCATAGACTTTATACAATTAATACTTATATGAAAATTTATCACTTCATAGACTTTATACATTTAATACTTATATGAAAATTTATTACTTCATAGACTTTATACATTTAATACTTATATGAAAATTTATTACTTCATAGACTTTATACTTTCATACTTATATGAAAATTTATTACTTCATAGACTTTATGCAATTAATACTTATATGAAAATTTATTACTTCATAGACTTTATACAATTAATACTTATATGAAAATTTATTACTTCATAGACTTTATACATTTACTACTTATATGAAAATTTATTACTTCATAGACTTTATACATTTAATACTTATATGAAAATTTATTACTTCATAGACTTTATACAATTAATACTTATATGAAAATTTATTACTTCATAGGCTTTATACAATTAATACTTATATGAAAATTTATTACTTCATAGACTTTATACAATTAATACTTATATGAAAATTTATTACTTCATAGACTTTATACATTTAATACTTATATGAAGATTTATTACTTCATAGACTTTATACAATTAATACTTATATGAAAATTTATTACTTCATAGACTTTATACTTTAATACTTATATGAAAATTTATTACTTCATAGACTTTATACATTTAATACTTATATGAAAATTTATTACTTCATAGACTTTATACAATTAATACTTATATGAAAATTTATTACTTCATAGACTTTATACATTTACTACTTATATGAAAATTTATTACTTCATAGACTTTATACATTTAATACTTATATGAAAATTTATTACTTCATAGACTTTATACAATTAATACTTATATGAAAATTTATTACTTCATAGACTTTATACATTTAATACTTATATGAAAATTTATTACTTCATAGACTTTATACATTTAATACTTATATGAAAATTTATTACTTCATAGACTTTATACAATTAATACTTATATGAAAATTTATTACTTCATAGACTTTATACTTTAATACTTATATGAAAATTTATTACTTCATAGACTTTATACATTTAATACTTATATGAAAATTTATTACTTCATAGACTTTATACAATTAATACTTATATGAAAATTTATTACTTCATAGACTTTATACTTTAATACTTATATGAAAATTTATTACTTCATAGACTTTATACATTTAATATTTATATGAAAATTTATTACTTCATAGACTTTATACAATTAATACTTATATGAAAATTTATTACTTCATAGACTTTATACAATTAATACTTATATGAAAATTTATTACTTCATAGACTTTATACATTTAATACTTATATGAAAATTTATTACTTCATAGGCTTTATACATTTACTACTTATATGAAAATTTATTACTTCATAGACTTTATACAATTAATACTTAGATGAAAATTTATTACTTCATAGACTTTATACATTTACTACTTATATGAAAATTTATTACTTCATAGACTTTATACATTTAATACTTATATGAAAATTTATTACTTCATAGACTTTATACTTTAATACTTATATGAAAATTTATTACTTCATAGACTTTATACAATTAATACTTATATGAAAATTTATTACTTCATAGACTTTATACAATTAATACTTATATGAAGATTTATTACTTCATAGACTTTATACTTTAATACTTATATGAAAATTTATTACTTCATAGACTTTATACATTTAATACTTATATGAAAATTTATTACTTCATAGACTTTATACAATTAATACTTATATGAAAATTTATTACTTCATAGACTTTATACTTTAATACTTATATGAAAATTTATTACTTCATAGACTTTATACATTTAATACTTATATGAAAATTTATTACTTCATAGACTTTATACAATTAATACTTATATGAAAATTTATTACTTCATAGACTTTATACAATTAATACTTATATGAAAATTTATTACTTCATAGACTTTATACAATTAATACTTATATGAAAATTTATTACTTCATAGACTTTATACAATTAATACTTATATGAAAATTTATTACTTCATAGACTTTATACAATTAATACTTATATGAAAATTTATTACTTCATAGACTTTATACATTTAATACTTATATGAAGATTTATTACTTCATAGACTTTATACATTTAATACTTATATGAAGATTTTTTACTTCATAGACTTTATACAATTAATACTTATATGAAAATTTATTACTTCATAGACTTTATACAATTAATACTTATATGAAAATTTATTACTTCATAGACTTTATACATTTACTACTTATATGAAAATTTATTACTTCATAGACTTTATACAATTAATACTTATATGAAAATTTATTACTTCATAGACTTTATACAATTAATACTTATATGAAAATTTATTACTTCATAGACTTTATACAATTAATACTTATATGAAAATTTATTACTTCATAGACTTTATACAATTAATACTTATATGAAAATTTATTACTTCATAGACTTTATACATTTAATACTTATATGAAGATTTATTACTTCATAGACTTTATACAATTAATACTTATATGAAAATTTATTACTTCATAGACTTTATACAATTAATACTTATATGAAAATTTATTACTTCATAGACTTTATACAATTAATACTTATATGATAATTTATTACTTCATAGACTTTATTCAATTAATACTTATATGAAAATTTATTACTTCATAGACTTTATACATTTACTACTTATATGAAAATTTATTACTTCATAGACTTTATACAATTAATACTTATATGAAGATTTATTACTTCATAGACTTTATACAATTAATACTTATATGAAAATTTATTACTTCATAGACTTTATACATTTAATACTTATATGAAAATTTATTACTTCATAGTCTTTATACAATTAATACTTATATGAAAATTTATTACTTCATAGACTTTATACATTTACTACTTATATGAAAATTTATTACTTCATAGACTTTATACAATTAATACTTATATGAAGATTTATTACTTCATAGACTTTATACTTTAACACTTATATGAAAATTTATTACTTCATAGACTTTATACAATTAATACTTATATGAAAATTTATTACTTCATAGACTTTATACAATTAATACTTATATGAAAATTTATTACTTCATAGACTTTATACAATTAATACTTATATGAAAATTTATTACTTCATAGACTTTATACAATTAATACTTATATGAAAATTTATTACTTCATAGACTTTATACAATTAATACTTATATGAAAATTTATTACTTCATAGACTTTATACAATTAATACTTATATGAAAATTTATTACTTCATAGACTTTACACATTTAATACTTATATGAAGATTTATTACTTCATAGACTTTATACATTTAATACTTATATGAAGATTTATTACTTCATAGACTTTATACAATTAATACTTATATGAAAATTTATTACTTCATAGACTTTATACTTTAATACTTATATGAAAATTTATTACTTCATAGACTTTATACATTTAATACTTATATGAAAATTTATTACTTCATAGACTTTATACAATTAATACTTATATGAAAATTTATTACTTCATAGACTTTATACAATTAATACTTATATGAAAATTTATTACTTCATAGACTTTATACAATTAATACTTATATGAAAATTTATTACTTCATAGACTTTATACAATTAATACTTATATGAAAATTTATTACTTCATAGACTTTATACAATTAATACTTATATGAAAATTTATTACTTCATAGACTTTATACATTTAATACTTATATGAAGATTTATTACTTCATAGACTTTATACATTTAATACTTATATGAAGATTTATTACTTCATAGACTTTATACAATTAATACTTATATGAAAATTTATTACTTCATAGACTTTATACATTTAATACTTATATGAAAATTTATTACTTCATAGACTTTATACTTTCATACTTATATGAAAATTTATTACTTAATAGACTTTATGCAATTAATACTTATATGAAAATTTATTACTTCATAGACTTTATACAATTAATACTTATATGAAAATTTATTACTTCATAGACTTTATACATTTACTACTTATATGAAAATTTATTACTTCATAGACTTTATACATTTAATACTTATATGAAAATTTATTACTTCATAGACTTTATACAATTAATACTTATATGAAAATTTATTACTTCATAGGCTTTATACAATTAATACTTATATGAAAATTTATTACTTCATAGACTTTATACAATCAATACTTATATGAAAATTTATTACTTCATAGACTTTATACATTTAATACTTATATGAAGATTTATTACTTCATAGACTTTATACAATTAATACTTATATGAAAATTTATTACTTCATAGACTTTATACTTTAATACTTATATGAAAATTTATTACTTCATAGACTTTATACATTTAATACTTATATGAAAATTTATTACTTCATAGACTTTATACATTTACTACTTATATGAAAATTTATTACTTCATAGACTTTATACAATTAATACTTATATGAAGATTTATTACTTCATAGACTTTATACTTTAATACTTATATGAAAATTTATTACTTCATAGACTTTATACATTTAATACTTATATGAAAATTTATTACTTCATAGACTTTATACAATTAATACTTATATGAAAATTTATTACTTCATAGACTTTATACATTTAATACTTATATGAAAATTTATTACTTCATAGACTTTATACATTTAATACTTATATGAAAATTTATTACTTCATAGACTTTATACAATTAATACTTATATGAAAATTTATTACTTCATAGACTTTATACTTTAATACTTATATGAAAATTTATTACTTCATAGACTTTATACTTTAATACTTATATGAAAATTTATTACTTCATAGACTTTATACATTTAATACTTATATGAAAATTTATTACTTCATAGACTTTATACAATTAATACTTATATGAAAATTTATTACTTCATAGACTTTATACAATTAATACTTATATAAAAATTTATTACTTCATAGACTTTATACATTTAATACTTATATGAAAATTTATTACTTCATAGGCTTTATACATTTACTACTTATATGAAAATTTATTACTTCATAGACTTTATACATTTAATACTTATATGAAAATTTATTACTTCATAGACCTTATACATTTAATACTTATAAGAAAATTTATTACTTCATAGACTTTATACAATTAATACTTATATGAAAATTTATTACTTCATAGACTTTATACATTTAATACTTATATGAAAATTTATTACTTCATAGACTTTATACATTTAATACTTATATGAAAATTTATTACTTCATAGACTTTATACTTTAATACTTATATGAAAATTTATTACTTCATAGACTTTATACAATTAATACTTATATGAAAATTTATTACTTCATAGACTTTATACTTTAATACTTATATGAAAATTTATTACTTCATAGACTTTATACAATTAATACTTATATGATAATTTATTACTTCATAGACTTTATACTTTAATACTTATATGAAAATTTATTACTTCATAGACTTTATACAATTAATACTTATATGAAAATTTATTACTTCATAGGCTTTATACAATTAATACTTATATGAAAATTTATTACTTCATAGACTTTATACAATTAATACTTATATGAAAATTTATTACTTCATAGGCTTTATACAATTAATACTTATATGAAAATTTATTACTTCATAGACTTTATACAATTAATACTTATATGAAAATTTATTACTTCATAGACTTTATACATTTAATACTTATATGAAAATTTATTACTTCATAGACTTTATACAATTAATACTTATATGATAATTTATTACTTCATAGACTTTATTCAATTAATACTTATGTGAAAATTTATTACTTCATAGACTTTATACATTTACTACTTATATGAAAATTTATTACTTCATAGACTTTATACAATTAATACTTATATGAAAATTTATTACTTCATAGACTTTATACTTTAATACTTATATGAAAATTTATTACTTCATAGACTTTATACATTTAATACTTATATGAAAATTTATTACTTCATAGACTTTATACAATTAATACTTATATGAAAATTTATTACTTCATAGACTTTATACTTTAATACTTATATGAAAATTTATTACTTCATAGACTTTATACATTTAATACTTATATGAAAATTTATTACTTCATAGACTTTATACAATTAATACTTATATGAAAATTTATTACTTCATAGACTTTATACAATTAATACTTATATGAAAATTTATTACTTCATAGACTTTATACATTTAATACTTATATGAAAGTTTATTACTTCATAGGCTTTATACATTTACTACTTATATGAAAATTTATTACTTCATAGACTTTATACATTTAATACTTATATGAAAATTTATTACTTCATAGACCTTATACATTTAATACTTATAAGAAAATTTATTACTTCATAGACTTTATACATTTAATACTTACATGAAAATTTATTACTTCATAGACTTTATACCTTTAATACTTATATGAAAATTCATTACTTCATAGACTTTATACAATTAATACTTATATGAAAATTCATTACTTCATAGACTTTATACATTTAATACTTATATGAAAATGTATTACTTCATAGACTTTATACAATTAATACTTATATGAAAATTTATTACTTCATAGGCTTTATACAATTAATACTTATATGAAAATTTATTACTTCATAGACTTTATACAATTAATACTTATATGAAAATTTATTACTTCATAGACTTTATACAATTAATACTTATATGAAAATTTATTACTTCATAGACTTTATACAATTAATACTTATATGAAAATTTATTACTTCATAGACTTTATACAATTAATACTTATATGAAAATTTATCACTTCATAGACTTTATACATTTAATACTTATATGAAAATTTATTACTTCATAGACTTTATACATTTAATACTTATATGAAAATTTATTACTTCATAGACTTTATACTTTCATACTTATATGAAAATTTATTACTTCATAGACTTTATGCAATTAATACTTATATGAAAATTTATTACTTCATAGACTTTATACAATTAATACTTATATGAAAATTTATTACTTCATAGACTTTATACATTTACTACTTATATGAAAATTTATTACTTCATAGACTTTATACATTTAATACTTATATGAAAATTTATTACTTCATAGACTTTATACAATTAATACTTATATGAAAATTTATTACTTCATAGGCTTTATACAATTAATACTTATATGAAAATTTATTACTTCATAGACTTTATACAATTAATACTTATATGAAAATTTATTACTTCATAGACTTTATACATTTAATACTTATATGAAGATTTATTACTTCATAGACTTTATACAATTAATACTTATATGAAAATTTATTACTTCATAGACTTTATACTTTAATACTTATATGAAAATTTATTACTTCATAGACTTTATACATTTAATACTTATATGAAAATTTATTACTTCATAGACTTTATACAATTAATACTTATATGAAAATTTATTACTTCATAGACTTTATACATTTACTACTTATATGAAAATTTATTACTTCATAGACTTTATACATTTAATACTTATATGAAAATTTATTACTTCATAGACTTTATACAATTAATACTTATATGAAAATTTATTACTTCATAGACTTTATACATTTAATACTTATATGAAAATTTATTACTTCATAGACTTTATACATTTAATACTTATATGAAAATTTATTACTTCATAGACTTTATACAATTAATACTTATATGAAAATTTATTACTTCATAGACTTTATACTTTAATACTTATATGAAAATTTATTACTTCATAGACTTTATACATTTAATACTTATATGAAAATTTATTACTTCATAGACTTTATTTAATTAATACTTATATGAAAATTTATTACTTCATAGACTTTATACTTTAATACTTATATGAAAATTTATTACTTCATAGACTTTATACATTTAATATTTATATGAAAATTTATTACTTCATAGACTTTATACAATTAATACTTATATGAAAATTTATTACTTCATAGACTTTATACAATTAATACTTATATGAAAATTTATTACTTCATAGACTTTATACATTTAATACTTATATGAAAATTTATTACTTCATAGGCTTTATACATTTACTACTTATATGAAAATTTATTACTTCATAGACTTTATACAATTAATACTTAGATGAAAATTTATTACTTCATAGACTTTATACATTTACTACTTATATGAAAATTTATTACTTCATAGACTTTATACATTTAATACTTATATGAAAATTTATTACTTCATAGACTTTATACTTTAATACTTATATGAAAATTTATTACTTCATAGACTTTATACAATTAATATTTATATGAAAATTTATTACTTCATAGACTTTATACAATTAATACTTATATGAAGATTTATTACTTCATAGACTTTATACTTTAATACTTATATGAAAATTTATTACTTCATAGACTTTATACATTTAATACTTATATGAAAATTTATTACTTCATAGACTTTATACAATTAATACTTATATGAAAATTTATTACTTCATAGACTTTATACTTTAATACTTATATGAAAATTTATTACTTCATAGACTTTATACATTTAATACTTATATGAAAATTTATTACTTCATAGACTTTATACAATTAATACTTATATGAAAATTTATTACTTCATAGACTTTATACAATTAATACTTATATGAAAATTTATTACTTCATAGACTTTATACAATTAATACTTATATGAAAATTTATTACTTCATAGACTTTATACAATTAATACTTATATGAAAATTTATTACTTCATAGACTTTATACAATTAATACTTATATGAAAATTTATTACTTCATAGACTTTATACATTTAATACTTATATGAAGATTTATTACTTCATAGACTTTATACATTTAATACTTATATGAAGATTTATTACTTCATAGACTTTATACAATTAATACTTATATGAAAATTTATTACTTCATAGACTTTATACAATTAATACTTATATGAAAATTTATTACTTCATAGACTTTATACATTTACTACTTATATGAAAATTTATTACTTCATAGACTTTATACAATTAATACTTATATGAAAATTTATTACTTCATAGACTTTATACAATTAATACTTATATGAAAATTTATTACTTCATAGACTTTATACAATTAATACTTATATGAAAATTTATTACTTCATAGACTTTATACAATTAATACTTATATGAAAATTTAGTACTTCATAGACTTTATACATTTAATACTTATATGAAGATTTATTACTTCATAGACTTTATACAATTAATACTTATATGAAAATTTATTACTTCATAGACTTTATACAATTAATACTTATATGAAAATTTATTACTTCATAGACTTTATACAATTAATACTTATATGATAATTTATTACTTCATAGACTTTATTCAATTAATACTTATATGAAAATTTATTACTTCATAGACTTTATACATTTACTACTTATATGAAAATTTATTACTTCATAGACTTTATACAATTAATACTTATATGAAGATTTATTACTTCATAGACTTTATACAATTAATACTTATATGAAAATTTATTACTTCATAGACTTTATACATTTAATACTTATATGAAAATTTATTACTTCATAGTCTTTATACAATTAATACTTATATGAAAATTTATTACTTCATAGACTTTATACATTTACTACTTATATGAAAATTTATTACTTCATAGACTTTATACAATTAATACTTATATGAAGATTTATTACTTCATAGACTTTATACTTTAACACTTATATGAAAATTTATTACTTCATAGACTTTATACAATTAATACTTATATGAAAATTTATTACTTCATAGACTTTATACAATTAATACTTATATGAAAATTTATTACTTCATAGACTTTATACAATTAATACTTATATGAAAATTTATTACTTCATAGACTTTATACAATTAATACTTATATGAAAATTTATTACTTCATAGACTTTATACAATTAATACTTATATGAAAATTTATTACTTCATAGACTTTATACAATTAATACTTATATGAAAATTTATTACTTCATAGACTTTATACATTTAATACTTATATGAAGATTTATTACTTCATAGACTTTATACATTTAATACTTATATGAAGATTTATTACTTCATAGACTTTATACAATTAATACTTATATGAAAATTTATTACTTCATAGACTTTATACTTTAATACTTATATGAAAATTTATTACTTCATAGACTTTATACATTTAATACTTATATGAAAATTTATTACTTCATAGACTTTATACAATTAATACTTATATGAAAATTTATTACTTCATAGACTTTATACAATTAATACTTATATGAAAATTTATTACTTCATAGACTTTATACAATTAATACTTATATGAAAATTTATTACTTCATAGACTTTATACAATTAATACTTATATGAAAATTTATTACTTCATAGACTTTATACAATTAATACTTATATGAAAATTTATTACTTCATAGACTTTATACATTTAATACTTATATGAAGATTTATTACTTCATAGACTTTATACATTTAATACTTATATGAAGATTTATTACTTCATAGACTTTATACAATTAATACTTATATGAAAATTTATTACTTCATAGACTTTATACATTTAATACTTATATGAAAATTTATTACTTCATAGACTTTATACTTTCATACTTATATGAAAATTTATTACTTAATAGACTTTATGCAATTAATACTTATATGAAAATTTATTACTTCATAGACTTTATACAATTAATACTTATATGAAAATTTATTACTTCATAGACTTTATACATTTACTACTTATATGAAAATTTATTACTTCATAGACTTTATACATTTAATACTTATATGAAAATTTATTACTTCATAGACTTTATACAATTAATACTTATATGAAAATTTATTACTTCATAGGCTTTATACAATTAATACTTATATGAAAATTTATTACTTCATAGACTTTATACAATTAATACTTATATGAAAATTTATTACTTCATAGACTTTATACATTTAATACTTATATGAAGATTTATTACTTCATAGACTTTATACAATTAATACTTATATGAAAATTTATTACTTCATAGACTTTATACTTTAATACTTATATGAAAATTTATTACTTCATAGACTTTATACATTTAATACTTATATGAAAATTTATTACTTCATAGACTTTATACATTTACTACTTATATGAAAATTTATTACTTCATAGACTTTATACAATTAATACTTATATGAAGATTTATTACTTCATAGACTTTATACTTTAATACTTATATGAAAATTTATTACTTCATAGACTTTATACATTTAATACTTATATGAAAATTTATTACTTCATAGACTTTATACAATTAATACTTATATGAAAATTTATTACTTCATAGACTTTATACATTTAATACTTATATGAAAATTTATTACTTCATAGACTTTATACATTTAATACTTATATGAAAATTTATTACTTCATAGACTTTATACAATTAATACTTATATGAAAATTTATTACTTCATAGACTTTATACTTTAATACTTATATGAAAATTTATTACTTCATAGACTTTATACTTTAATACTTATATGAAAATTTATTACTTCATAGACTTTATACATTTAATACTTATATGAAAATTTATTACTTCATAGACTTTATACAATTAATACTTATATGAAAATTTATTACTTCATAGACTTTATACAATTAATACTTATATAAAAATTTATTACTTCATAGACTTTATACATTTAATACTTATATGAAAATTTATTACTTCATAGGCTTTATACATTTACTACTTATATGAAAATTTATTACTTCATAGACTTTATACATTTAATACTTATATGAAAATTTATTACTTCATAGACCTTATACATTTAATACTTATAAGAAAATTTATTACTTCATAGACTTTATACAATTAATACTTATATGAAAATTTATTACTTCATAGACTTTATACATTTAATACTTATATGAAAATTTATTACTTCATAGACTTTATACATTTAATACTTATATGAAAATTTATTACTTCATAGACTTTATACTTTAATACTTATATGAAAATTTATTACTTCATAGACTTTATACAATTAATACTTATATGAAAATTTATTACTTCATAGACTTTATACTTTAATACTTATATGAAAATTTATTACTTCATAGACTTTATACAATTAATACTTATATGATAATTTATTACTTCATAGACTTTATACTTTAATACTTATATGAAAATTTATTACTTCATAGACTTTATACAATTAATACTTATATGAAAATTTATTACTTCATAGGCTTTATACAATTAATACTTATATGAAAATTTATTACTTCATAGACTTTATACAATTAATACTTATATGAAAATTTATTACTTCATAGGCTTTATACAATTAATACTTATATGAAAATTTATTACTTCATAGACTTTATACAATTAATACTTATATGAAAATTTATTACTTCATAGACTTTATACATTTAATACTTATATGAAAATTTATTACTTCATAGACTTTATACAATTAATACTTATATGATAATTTATTACTTCATAGACTTTATTCAATTAATACTTATATGAAAATTTATTACTTCATAGACTTTATACATTTACTACTTATATGAAAATTTATTACTTCATAGACTTTATACAATTAATACTTATATGAAAATTTATTACTTCATAGACTTTATACTTTAATACTTATATGAAAATTTATTACTTCATAGACTTTATACATTTAATACTTATATGAAAATTTATTACTTCATAGACTTTATACAATTAATACTTATATGAAAATTTATTACTTCATAGACTTTATACTTTAATACTTATATGAAAATTTATTACTTCATAGACTTTATACATTTAATACTTATATGAAAATTTATTACTTCATAGACTTTATACAATTAATACTTATATGAAAATTTATTACTTCATAGACTTTATACAATTAATACTTATATGAAAATTTATTACTTCATAGACTTTATACATTTAATACTTATATGAAAGTTTATTACTTCATAGGCTTTATACATTTACTACTTATATGAAAATTTATTACTTCATAGACTTTATACATTTAATACTTATATGAAAATTTATTACTTCATAGACCTTATACATTTAATACTTATAAGAAAATTTATTACTTCATAGACTTTATACATTTAATACTTACATGAAAATTTATTACTTCATAGACTTTATACCTTTAATACCTATATGAAAATTCATTACTTCATAGACTTTATACAATTAATACTTATATGAAAATTCATTACTTCATAGACTTTATACATTTAATACTTATATGAAAATGTATTACTTCATAGACTTTATACAATTAATACTTATATGAAAATTTATTACTTCATAGGCTTTATACAATTAATACTTATATGAAAATTTATTACTTCATAGACTTTATACAATTAATACTTATATGAAAATTTATTACTTCATAGACTTTATACAATTAATACTTATATGAAAATTTATTACTTCATAGACTTTATACAATTAATACTTATATGAAAATTTATTACTTCATAGACTTTATACAATTAATACTTATATGAAAATTTATCACTTCATAGACTTTATACATTTAATACTTATATGAAAATTTATTACTTCATAGACTTTATACATTTAATACTTATATGAAAATTTATTACTTCATAGACTTTATACTTTCATACTTATATGAAAATTTATTACTTCATAGACTTTATGCAATTAATACTTATATGAAAATTTATTACTTCATAGACTTTATACAATTAATACTTATATGAAAATTTATTACTTCATAGACTTTATACATTTACTACTTATATGAAAATTTATTACTTCATAGACTTTATACATTTAATACTTATATGAAAATTTATTACTTCATAGACTTTATACAATTAATACTTATATGAAAATTTATTACTTCATAGGCTTTATACAATTAATACTTATATGAAAATTTATTACTTCATAGACTTTATACAATTAATACTTATATGAAAATTTATTACTTCATAGACTTTATACATTTAATACTTATATGAAGATTTATTACTTCATAGACTTTATACAATTAATACTTATATGAAAATTTATTACTTCATAGACTTTATACTTTAATACTTATATGAAAATTTATTACTTCATAGACTTTATACATTTAATACTTATATGAAAATTTATTACTTCATAGACTTTATACAATTAATACTTATATGAAAATTTATTACTTCATAGACTTTATACATTTACTACTTATATGAAAATTTATTACTTCATAGACTTTATACATTTAATACTTATATGAAAATTTATTACTTCATAGACTTTATACAATTAATACTTATATGAAAATTTATTACTTCATAGACTTTATACATTTAATACTTATATGAAAATTTATTACTTCATAGACTTTATACATTTAATACTTATATGAAAATTTATTACTTCATAGACTTTATACAATTAATACTTATATGAAAATTTATTACTTCATAGACTTTATACTTTAATACTTATATGAAAATTTATTACTTCATAGACTTTATACTTTAATACTTATATGAAAATTTATTACTTCATAGACTTTATACAATTAATACTTATATGAAAATTTATTACTTCATAGACTTTATACATTTAATACTTATATGAAAATTTATTACTTCATAGACTTTATACATTTACTACTTATATGAAAATTTATTACTTCATAGACTTTATACAATTAATACTTATATGAAGATTTATTACTTCATAGACTTTATACTTTAATACTTATATGAAAATTTATTACTTCATAGACTTTATACATTTAATACTTATATGAAAATTTATTACTTCATAGACTTTATACAATTAATACTTATATGAAAATTTATTACTTCATAGACTTTATACTTTAATACTTATATGAAAATTTATTACTTCATAGACTTTATACATTTAATACTTATATGAAAATTTATTACTTCATAGACTTTATACAATTAATACTTATATGAAAATTTATTACTTCATAGACTTTATACAATTAATACTTATATGAAAATTTATTACTTCATAGACTTTATACAATTAATACTTATATGAAAATTTATTACTTCATAGACTTTATACAATTAATACTTATATGAAAATTTATTACTTCATAGACTTTATACAATTAATACTTATATGAAAATTTATTACTTCATAGACTTTATACATTTAATACTTATATGAAGATTTATTACTTCATAGACTTTATACATTTAATACTTATATGAAGATTTATTACTTCATAGACTTTATACAATTAATACTTATATGAAAATTTATTACTTCATAGACTTTATACAATTAATACTTATATGAAAATTTATTACTTCATAGACTTTATACATTTACTACTTATATGAAAATTTATTACTTCATAGACTTTATACAATTAATACTTATATGAAAATTTATTACTTCATAGACTTTATACAATTAATACTTATATGAAAATTTATTACTTCATAGACTTTATACAATTAATACTTATATGAAAATTTATTACTTCATAGACTTTATACAATTAATACTTATATGAAAATTTATTACTTCATAGACTTTATACATTTAATACTTATATGAAGATTTATTACTTCATAGACTTTATACAATTAATACTTATATGAAAATTTATTACTTCATAGACTTTATACAATTAATACTTATATGAAAATTTATTACTTCATAGACTTTATACAATTAATACTTATATGATAATTTATTACTTCATAGACTTTATTCAATTAATACTTATATGAAAATTTATTACTTCATAGACTTTATACAATTAATACTTATATGAAAATTTATTACTTCATAGACTTTATACATTTACTACTTATATGAAAATTTATTACTTCATAGACTTTATACAATTAATACTTATATGAAAATTTATTACTTCATAGACTTTATACAATTAATACTTATATGAAAATTTATTACTTCATAGACTTTATACAATTAATACTTATATGAAAATTTATTACTTCATAGACTTTATACAATTAATACTTATATGAAAATTTATTACTTCATAGACTTTATACAATTAATACTTATATGAAGATTTATTACTTCATAGACTTTATACAATTAATACTTATATGAAAATTTATTACTTCATAGACTTTATACATTTAATACTTATATGAAAATTTATTACTTCATAGACTTTATTCAATTAATACTTATATGAAAATTTATTACTTCATAGACTTTATACAATTAATACTTATATGAAAATTTATTACTTCATAGACTTTATACAATTAATACTTATATGAAAATTTATTACTTCATAGACTTTATACAATTAATACTTATATGAAAATTTATTACTTCATAGACTTTATACAATTAATACTTATATGAAGATTTATTACTTCATAGACTTTATACAATTAATACTTATATGAAAATTTATTACTTCATAGACTTTATACATTTAATACTTATATGAAAATTTATTACTTCATAGACTTTATTCAATTAATACTTATATGAAAATTTATTACTTCATAGACTTTATACAATTAATACTTATATGAAAATTTATTACTTCATAGACTTTATACATTTACTACTTATATGAAAATTTATTACTTCATAGACTTTATACAATTAATACTTATATGAAAATTTATTACTTCATAGACTTTATACAATTAATACTTATATGAAAATTTATTACTTCATAGACTTTATACAATTAATACTTATATGAAAATTTATTACTTCATAGACTTTATACAATTAATACTTATATGAAAATTTATTACTTCATAGACTTTATACATTTAATACTTATATGAAGATTTATTACTTCATAGACTTTATACAATTAATACTTATATGAAAATTTATTACTTCATAGACTTTATACAATTAATACTTATATGATAATTTATTACTTCATAGACTTTATTCAATTAATACTTATATGAAAATTTATTACTTCATAGACTTTATACATTTACTACTTATATGAAAATTTATTACTTCATAGACTTTATACAATTAATACTTATATGAAAATTTATTACTTCATAGACTTTATACTTTAATACTTATATGAAAATTTATTACTTCATAGACTTTATACATTTAATACTTATATGAAAATTTATTACTTCATAGACTTTATACAATTAATACTTATATGAAAATTTATTACTTCATAGACTTTATACTTTAATACTTATATGAAAATTTATTACTTCATAGACTTTATACATTTAATACTTATATGAAAATGTATTACTTCATAGACTTTATACAATTAATACTTATATGAAAATTTATTACTTCATAGACTTTATACAATTAATACTTATATGAAAATTTATTACTTCATAGACTTTATACATTTAATACTTATATGAAAGTTTATTACTTCATAGGCTTTATACATTTACTACTTATATGAAAATTTATTACTTCATAGACTTTATACATTTAATACTTATATGAAAATTTATTACTTCATAGACCTTACACATTTAATACTTATAAGAAAATTTATTACTTCATAGACTTTATACATTTAATACTTACATGAAAATTTATTACTTCATAGACTTTATACCTTTAATACTTATATGAAAATTCATTACTTCATAGACTTTATACAATTAATACTTATATGAAAATTCATTACTTCATAGACTTTATACATTTAATACTTATATGAAAATGTATTACTTCATAGACTTTATACAATTAATACTTATATGAAAATTTATTACTTCATAGGCTTTATACAATTAATACTTATATGAAAATTTATTACTTCATAGACTTTATACAATTAATACTTATATGAAAATTTATTACTTCATAGACTTTATACAATTAATACTTATATGAAAATTTATTACTTCATAGACTTTATACAATTAATACTTATATGAAAATTTATTACTTCATAGACTTTATACAATTAATACTTTTATGAAAATTTATCACTTCATAGACTTTATACATTTAATACTTATATGAAAATTTATTACTTCATAGACTTTATACATTTAATACTTATATGAAAATTTATTACTTCATAGACTTTATACTTTCATACTTATATGAAAATTTATTACTTCATAGACTTTATGCAATTAATACTTATATGAAAATTTATTACTTCATAGACTTTATACAATTAATACTTATATGAAAATTTATTACTTCATAGACTTTATACATTTACTACTTATATGAAAATTTATTACTTCATAGACTTTATACATTTAATACTTATATGAAAATTTATTACTTCATAGACTTTATACAATTAATACTTATATGAAAATTTATTACTTCATAGGCTTTATACAATTAATACTTATATGAAAATTTATTACTTCATAGACTTTATACAATTAATACTTATATGAAAATTTATTACTTCATAGACTTTATACATTTAATACTTATATGAAGATTTATTACTTCATAGACTTTATACAATTAATACTTATATGAAAATTTATTACTTCATAGACTTTATACTTTAATACTTATATGAAAATTTATTACTTCATAGACTTTATACATTTAATACTTATATGAAAATTTATTACTTCATAGACTTTATACAATTAATACTTATATGAAAATTTATTACTTCATAGACTTTATACATTTACTACTTATATGAAAATTTATTACTTCATAGACTTTATACATTTAATACTTATATGAAAATTTATTACTTCATAGACTTTATACAATTAATACTTATATGAAAATTTATTACTTCATAGACTTTATACATTTAATACTTATATGAAAATTTATTACTTCATAGACTTTATACAATTAATACTTATATGAAAATTTATTACTTCATAGGCTTTATACATTTACTACTTATATGAAAATTTATTACTTCATAGACTTTATACATTTAATACTTATATGAAAATTTATTACTTCATAGACTTTATACAATTAATACTTATATGAAAATTTATTACTTCATAGACTTTATACAATTAATACTTATATGAAAATTTATTACTTCATAGACTTTATACATTTAATACTTATATGAAAATTTATTACTTCATAGACTTTATACATTTACTACTTATATGAAAATTTATTACTTCATAGACTTTATACATTTAATACTTATATGAAAATTTATTACTTCATAGACTTTATACATTTAATACTTATATGAAGATTTATTACTTCATAGACTTTATACATTTAATACTTATATGAAAATTTATTACTTCATAGACTTTATACATTTACTACTTATATGAAAATTTATTACTTCATAGACTTTATACAATTAATACTTATATGAAAATTTATTACTTCATAGACTTTATACAATTAATACTTATATGAAAATTTATTACTTCATAGACTTTATACAATTAATACTTATATGAAAATTTATTACTTCATAGACTTTATACATTTACTACTTATATGAAAATTTATTACTTCATAGACTTTATACATTTAATACTTATATGAAAATTTATTACTTCATAGACTTTATACATTTACTACTTATATGAAAATTTATTACTTCATAGACTTTATACAATTAATACTTATATGAAAATTTATTACTTCATAGACTTTATACAATTAATACTTATATGAAAATTTATTACTTCATAGACTTTATACATTTAATACTTATATGAAGATTTATTACTTCATAGACTTTATACAATTAATACTTATATGAAAATTTATTACTTCATAGACTTTATACAATTAATACTTATATGATAATTTATTACTTCATAGACTTTATTCAATTAATACTTATATGAAAATTTATTACTTCATAGACTTTATACAATTAATACTTATATGAAAATTTATTACTTCATAGACTTTATACATTTACTACTTATATGAAAATTTATTACTTCATAGACTTTATACATTTAATACTTATATGAAAATTTATTACTTCATAGACTTTATACATTTACTACTTATATGAAAATTTATTACTTCATAGACTTTATACAATTAATACTTATATGAAAATTTATTACTTCATAGACTTTATACAATTAATACTTATATGAAAATTTATTACTTCATAGACTTTATACATTTAATACTTATATGAAGATTTATTACTTCATAGACTTTATACAATTAATACTTATATGAAAATTTATTACTTCATAGACTTTATACAATTAATACTTATATGATAATTTATTACTTCATAGACTTTATTCAATTAATACTTATATGAAAATTTATTACTTCATAGACTTTATACATTTACTACTTATATGAAAATTTATTACTTCATAGACTTTATACATTTAATACTTATATGAAAATTTATTACTTCATAGACTTTATACTTTAATACTTATATGAAAATTTATTACTTCATAGACTTTATACAATTAATACTTATATGAAAATTTATTACTTCATAGACTTTATACTTTAATACTTATATGAAAATTTATTACTTCATAGACTTTATACAATTAATACTTATATGATAATTTATTACTTCATAGACTTTATACTTTAATACTTATATGAAAATTTATTACTTCATAGACTTTATACAATTAATACTTATATGAAAATTTATTACTTCATAGGCTTTATACAATTAATACTTATATGAAAATTTATTACTTCATAGACTTTATACAATTAATACTTATATGAAAATTTATTACTTCATAGGCTTTATACAATTAATACTTATATGAAAATTTATTACTTCATAGACTTTATACAATTAATACTTATATGAAAATTTATTACTTCATAGACTTTATACATTTAATACTTATATGAAAATTTATTACTTCATAGACTTTATACAATTAATACTTATATGATAATTTATTACTTCATAGACTTTATTCAATTAATACTTATATGAAAATTTATTACTTCATAGACTTTATACATTTACTACTTATATGAAAATTTATTACTTCATAGACTTTATACAATTAATACTTATATGAAAATTTATTACTTCATAGACTTTATACTTTAATACTTATATGAAAATTTATTACTTCATAGACTTTATACATTTAATACTTATATGAAAATTTATTACTTCATAGACTTTATACAATTAATACTTATATGAAAATTTATTACTTCATAGACTTTATACTTTAATACTTATATGAAAATTTATTACTTCATAGACTTTATACATTTAATACTTATATGAAAATTTATTACTTCATAGACTTTATACAATTAATACTTATATGAAAATTTATTACTTCATAGACTTTATACAATTAATACTTATATGAAAATTTATTACTTCATAGACTTTATACATTTAATACTTATATGAAAGTTTATTACTTCATAGGCTTTATACATTTACTACTTATATGAAAATTTATTACTTCATAGACTTTATACATTTAATACTTATATGAAAATTTATTACTTCATAGACCTTATACATTTAATACTTATAAGAAAATTTATTACTTCATAGACTTTATACATTTAATACTTACATGAAAATTTATTACTTCATAGACTTTATACCTTTAATACTTATATGAAAATTCATTACTTCATAGACTTTATACAATTAATACTTATATGAAAATTCATTACTTCATAGACTTTATACATTTAATACTTATATGAAAATGTATTACTTCATAGACTTTATACAATTAATACTTATATGAAAATTTATTACTTCATAGGCTTTATACAATTAATACTTATATGAAAATTTATTACTTCATAGACTTTATACAATTAATACTTATATGAAAATTTATTACTTCATAGACTTTATACAATTAATACTTATATGAAAATTTATTACTTCATAGACTTTATACAATTAATACTTATATGAAAATTTATTACTTCATAGACTTTATACAATTAATACTTATATGAAAATTTATCACTTCATAGACTTTATACATTTAATACTTATATGAAAATTTATTACTTCATAGACTTTATACATTTAATACTTATATGAAAATTTATTACTTCATAGACTTTATACTTTCATACTTATATGAAAATTTATTACTTCATAGACTTTATGCAATTAATACTTATATGAAAATTTATTACTTCATAGACTTTATACAATTAATACTTATATGAAAATTTATTACTTCATAGACTTTATACATTTACTACTTATATGAAAATTTATTACTTCATAGACTTTATACATTTAATACTTATATGAAAATTTATTACTTCATAGACTTTATACAATTAATACTTATATGAAAATTTATTACTTCATAGGTTTTATACAATTAATACTTATATGAAAATTTATTACTTCATAGACTTTATACAATTAATACTTATATGAAAATTTATTACTTCATAGACTTTATACATTTAATACTTATATGAAGATTTATTACTTCATAGACTTTATACAATTAATACTTATATGAAAATTTATTACTTCATAGACTTTATACTTTAATACTTATATGAAAATTTATTACTTCATAGACTTTATACATTTAATACTTATATGAAAATTTATTACTTCATAGACTTTATACAATTAATACTTATATGAAAATTTATTACTTCATAGACTTTATACATTTACTACTTATATGAAAATTTATTACTTCATAGACTTTATACATTTAATACTTATATGAAAATTTATTACTTCATAGACTTTATACAATTAATACTTATATGAAAATTTATTACTTCATAGACTTTATACATTTAATACTTATATGAAAATTTATTACTTCATAGACTTTATACATTTAATACTTATATGAAAATTTATTACTTCATAGACTTTATACAATTAATACTTATATGAAAATTTATTACTTCATAGACTTTATACTTTAATACTTATATGAAAATTTATTACTTCATAGACTTTATACATTTAATACTTATATGAAAATTTATTACTTCATAGACTTTATACAATTAATACTTATATGAAAATTTATTACTTCATAGACTTTATACTTTAATACTTATATGAAAATTTATTACTTCATAGACTTTATACATTTAATATTTATATGAAAATTTATTACTTCATAGACTTTATACAATTAATACTTATATGAAAATTTATTACTTCATAGACTTTATACAATTAATACTTATATGAAAATTTATTACTTCATAGACTTTATACATTTAATACTTATATGAAAATTTATTACTTCATAGGCTTTATACATTTACTACTTATATGAAAATTTATTACTTCATAGACTTTATACAATTAATACTTAGATGAAAATTTATTACTTCATAGACTTTATACATTTACTACTTATATGAAAATTTATTACTTCATAGACTTTATACATTTAATACTTATATGAAAATTTATTACTTCATAGACTTTATACTTTAATACTTATATGAAAATTTATTACTTCATAGACTTTATACATTCAATACTTATATGAAAATTTATTACTTCATAGGCTTTATACATTTACTACTTATATGAAAATTTATTACTTCATAGACTTTATACATTTAATACTTATATGAAAATTTATTACTTCATAGACCTTATACATTTAATACTTATAAGAAAATTTATTACTTCATAGACTTTATACAATTAATACTTATATGAAAATTTATTACTTCATCGACTTTATACATTTAATACTTATATGAAAATTTATTACTTCATAGACTTTATACATTTAATACTTATATGAAAATTTATTACTTCATAGACTTTATACAATTAATACTTATATGAAAATTTATTACTTCATAGACTTTATACTTTAATACTTATATGAAAATTTATTACTTCATAGACTTTATACAATTAATACTTAGATGAAAATTTATTACTTCATAGACTTTATACATTTACTACTTATATGAAAATTTATTACTTCATAGACTTTATACTTTAATACTTATATGAAAATTTATTACTTCATAGACTTTATACATTTAATACTTATATGAAAATTTATTACTTCATAGACTTTATACAATTAATACTTATATGAAAATTTATTACTTCATAGGCTTTATACAATTAATACTTATATGAACATTTATTACTTCATAGACTTTATACAATTAATACTTATATGAAAATTTATTACTTCATAGACTTTATACATTTAATACTTATATGAAAATTTATTACTTCATAGACTTTATACAATTAATACTTATATGATAATTTATTACTTCATAGACTTTATTCAATTAATACTTATATGATAATTTATTACTTCATAGACTTTATTCAATTAATACTTATATGAAAATTTATTACTTCATAGACTTTATACATTTACTACTTATATGAAAATTTATTACTTCATAGACTTTATACAATTAATACTTAGATGAAAATTTATTACTTCATAGACTTTATACATTTACTACTTATATGAAAATTTATTACTTCATAGACTTTATACTTTAATACTTATATGAAAATTTATTACTTCATAGACTTTATACAATTAATACTTATATGAAAATTTATTACTTCATAGGCTTTATACAATTAATACTTATATGAAAATTTATTACTTCATAGACTTTATACAATTAATACTTATATGAAAATTTATTACTTCATAGACTTTATACATTTAATACTTATATGAAAATTTATTACTTCATAGACTTTATACATTTAATACTTATATGAAAATTTATTACTTCATAGACTTTATACAATTAATACTTATATGAAAATTTATTACTTCATAGGCTTTATACAATTAATACTTATATGAAAATTTATTACTTCATAGACTTTATACAATTAATACTTATATGAAAATTTATTACTTCATAGACTTTATACATTTAATACTTATATGAAAATTTATTACTTCATAGACTTTATACATTTAATACTTATATGAAAATTTATTACTTCATAGACTTTATACAATTAATACTTATATGATAATTTATTACTTCATAGACTTTATTCAATTAATACTTATATGAAAATTTATTACTTCATAGACTTTATACATTTACTACTTATATGAAAATTTATTACTTCATAGACTTTATACAATTAATACTTATATGAAAATTTATTACTTCATAGACTTTATACTTTAATACTTATATGAAAATTTATTACTTCATAGACTTTATACATTTAATACTTATATGAAAATTTATTACTTCATAGACTTTATACAATTAATACTTATATGAAAATTTATTACTTCATAGGCTTTATACAATTAATACTTATATGAAAATTTATTACTTCATAGACTTTATACAATTAATACTTATATGAAAATTTATTACTTCATAGACTTTATACATTTAATACTTATATGAAAATTTATTACTTCATAGACTTTATACAATTAATACTTATATGATAATTTATTACTTCATAGACTTTATTCAATTAATACTTATATGAAAATTTATTACTTCATAGACTTTATACATTTACTACTTATATGAAAATTTATTACTTCATAGACTTTATACAATTAATACTTATATGAAGATTTATTACTTCATAGGCTTTATACAATTAATACTTATATGAAAATTTATTACTTCATAGACTTTATACATTTAATACTTATATGAAAATTTATTACTTCATAGTCTTTATACAATTAATACTTATATGAAAATTTATTACTTCATAGACTTTATACATTTACTACTTATATGAAAATTTATTACTTCATAGACTTTATACAATTAATACTTATATGAAGATTTATTACTTCATAGACTTTATACTTTAATACTTATATGAAAATTTATTACTTCATAGACTTTATACATTTAATACTTATATGAAAATTTATTACTTCATAGACTTTATACAATTAATACTTATATGAAAATTTATTACTTCATAGACTTTATACTTTAATACTTATATGAAAATTTATTACTTCATAGACTTTATACATTTAATACTTATATGAAAATTTATTACTTCATAGACTTTATACAATTAATACTTATATGAAAATTTATTACTTCATAGACTTTATACAATTAATACTTATATAAAAATTTATTACTTCATAGACTTTATACATTCAATACTTATATGAAAATTTTTTACTTCATAGGCTTTATACATTTACTACTTATATGAAAATTTATTACTTCATAGAATTTATACATTTAATACTTATATGAAAATTTATTACTTCATAGACCTTATACATTTAATACTTATAAGAAAATTTATTACTTCATAGACTTTATACAATTAATACTTATATGAAAATTTATTACTTCATCGACTTTATACATTTAATACTTATATGAAAATTTATTACTTCATAGACTTTATACATTTAATACTTATATGAAAATTTATTACTTCATAGACTTTATACAATTAATACTTATATGAAAATTTATTACTTCATAGACTTTATACTTTAATACTTATATGAAAATTTATTACTTCATAGACTTTATACAATTAATACTTAGATGAAAATTTATTACTTCATAGACTTTATACATTTACTACTTATATGAAAATTTATTACTTCATAGACTTTATACTTTAATACTTATATGAAAATTTATTACTTCATAGACTTTATACATTTAATACTTATATGAAAATTTATTACTTCATAGACTTTATACAATTAATACTTATATGAAAATTTATTACTTCATAGGCTTTATACAATTAATACTTATATGAAAATTTATTACTTCATAGACTTTATACAATTAATACTTATATGAAAATTTATTACTTCATAGACTTTATACATTTAATACTTATATGAAAATTTATTACTTCATAGACTTTATACAATTAATACTTATATGATAATTTATTACTTCATAGACTTTATTCAATTAATACTTATATGAAAATTTATTACTTCATAGACTTTATACATTTACTACTTATATGAAAATTTATTACTTCATAGACTTTATACAATTAATACTTATATGAAAATTTATTACTTCATAGACTTTATACTTTAATACTTATATGAAAATTTATTACTTCATAGACTTTATACATTTAATACTTATATGAAAATTTATTACTTCATAGACTTTATACAATTAATACTTATATGAAAATTTATTACTTCATAGACTTTATACTTTAATACTTATATGAAAATTTATTACTTCATAGACTTTATACATTTAATACTTATATGAAAATTTATTACTTCATAGACTTTATACAATTAATAGTTATATGAAAATTTATTACTTCATAGACTTTATACAATTAATACTTATATGAAAATTTATTACTTCATAGACTTTATACTTTAATACTTATATGAAAATTTATTACTTCATAGACTTTATACATTTAATACTTATATGAAAATTTATTACTTCATAGACTTTATACAATTAATACTTATATGAAAATTTATTACTTCATAGACTTTATACAATTAATACTTATATGAAAATTTATTACTTCATAGACTTTATACAATTAATACTTATATGAAAATTTATTACTTCATAGACTTTATACAATTAATACTTATATGAAAATTTATTACTTCATAGACTTTATACAATTAATACTTATATGAAAATTTATTACTTCATAGACTTTATACAATTAATACTTATATGAAAATTTATTACTTCATAGACTTTATACATTTAATACTTATATGAAGATTTATTACTTCATAGACTTTATACAATTAATACTTATATGAAAATTTATTACTTCATAGACTTTATACAATTAATACTTATATGAAAATTTATTACTTCATAGACTTTATACAATTAATACTTATATGAAAATTTATTACTTCATAGACTTTATACAATTAATACTTATATGAAAATTTATTACTTCATAGACTTTATACATTTACTACTTATATGAAAATTTATTACTTCATAGACTTTATACATTTAATACTTATATGAAAATTTATTACTTCATAGACTTTATACAATTAATACTTATATGAAAATTTATTACTTCATAGGCTTTATACAATTAATACTTATATGAAAATTTATTACTTCATAGACTTTATACAATTAATACTTATATGAAAATTTATTACTTCATAGACTTTATACATTTAATACTTATATGAAAATTTATTACTTCATAGACTTTATACAATTAATACTTATATGATAATTTATTACTTCATAGACTTTATTCAATTAATACTTATATGAAAATTTATTACTTCATAGACTTTATACATTTACTACTTATATGAAAATTTATTACTTCATAGACTTTATACAATTAATACTTATATGAAAATTTATTACTTCATAGACTTTATACTTTAATACTTATATGAAAATTTATTACTTCATAGACTTTATACATTTAATACTTATATGAAAATTTATTACTTCATAGACTTTATACAATTAATACTTATATGAAAATTTATTACTTCATAGACTTTATACTTTAATACTTATATGAAAATTTATTACTTCATAGACTTTATACATTTAATACTTATATGAAAATTTATTACTTCATAGACTTTATACAATTAATACTTATATGAAAATTTATTACTTCATAGACTTTATACAATTAATACTTATATGAAAATTTATTACTTCATAGACTTTATACATTTAATACTTATATGAAAGTTTATTACTTCATAGGCTTTATACATTTACTACTTATATGAAAATTTATTACTTCATAGACTTTATACATTTAATACTTATATGAAAATTTATTACTTCATAGACCTTATACATTTAATACTTATAAGAAAATTTATTACTTCATAGACTTTAT
The DNA here is from genome assembly GCF_042242935.1 of Bactrocera oleae. Taxonomy (NCBI): domain Eukaryota; kingdom Metazoa; phylum Arthropoda; class Insecta; order Diptera; family Tephritidae; genus Bactrocera; species Bactrocera oleae. Next base: position 260,676 of record NC_091541.1, read on the forward strand.
ACATTTAATACTTACATGAAAATTTATTACTTCATAGACTTTATACCTTTAATACTTATATGAAAATTCATTACTTCATAGACTTTATACAATTAATACTTATATGAAAATTCATTACTTCATAGACTTTATACAATTAATACTTATATGAAAATTTATTACTTCATAGACTTTATACATTTACTACTTATATGAAAATTTATTACTTCATAGACTTTATACATTTAATACTTATATGAAAATTTATTACTTCATAGACTTTATACAATTAATACTTATATGAAAATTTATTACTTCATAGACTTTATACATTTAATACTTATATGAAAATTTATTACTTCATAGACTTTATACATTTAATACTTATATGAAAATTTATTACTTCATAGACTTTATACAATTAATACTTATATGAAAATTTATTACTTCATAGACTTTATACTTTAATACTTATATGAAAATTTATTACTTCATAGACTTTATACATTTAATACTTCTATGAAAATTTATTACTTCATAGACTTTATACAATTAATACTTATATGAAAATTTATTACTTCATAGACTTTATACTTTAATACTTATATGAAAATTTATTACTTCATAGACTTTATACATTTAATATTTATATGAAAATTTATTACTTCATAGACTTTATACATTTAATACTTATATGAAAATTTATTACTTCATAGACTTTATACAATTAATACTTATATGAAAATTTATTACTTCATAGACTTTATACTTTAATACTTATATGAAAATTTATTACTTCATAGACTTTATACAATTAATACTTATATGAAAATTTATTACTTCATAGACTTTATACAATTAATACTTATATGAAAATTTATTACTTCATAGACTTTATACATTTACTACTTATATGAAAATTTATTACTTCATAGACTTTATACATTTAATACTTATATGAAAATTTATTACTTCATAGACTTTATACAATTAATACTTATATGAAAATTTATTACTTCATAGACTTTATACATTTAATACTTATATGAAAATTTATTACTTCATAGACTTTATACATTTAATACTTATATGAAAATTTATTACTTCATAGACTTTATACTTTAATACTTATATGAAAATTTATTACTTCATAGACCTTATACATTTAATACTTATAAGAAAATTTATTACTTCATAGACTTTATACATTTAATACTTACATGAAAATTTATTACTTCATAGACTTTATACCTTTAATACTTATATGAAAATTCATTACTTCATAGACTTTATACAATTAATACTTATATGAAAATTCATTACTTCATAGACTTTATACAATTAATACTTATATGAAAATTTATTACTTCATAGACTTTATACATTTAATACTTATATGAAAGTTTATTACTTCATAGGCTTTATACATTTACTACTTATATGAAAATTTATTACTTCATAGACTTTATACATTTAATACTTATATGAAAATTTATTACTTCATAGACCTTATACATTTAATACTTATAAGAAAATTTATTACTTCATAGACTTTATACATTTAATACTTACATGAAAATTTATTACTTCATAGACTTTATACCTTTAATACTTATATGAAAATTCATTACTTCATAGACTTTATACAATTAATACTTATATGAAAATTCATTACTTCATAGACTTTATACAATTAATACTTATATGAAAATTTATTACTTCATAGACTTTATACATTTACTACTTATATGAAAATTTATTACTTCATAGACTTTATACATTTAATACTTATATGAAAATTTATTACTTCATAGACTTTATACAATTAATACTTATATGAAAATTTATTACTTCATAGACTTTATACATTTAATACTTATATGAAAATTTATTACTTCATAGACTTTATACATTTAATACTTATATGAAAATTTATTACTTCATAGACTTTATACAATTAATACTTATATGAAAATTTATTACTTCATAGACTTTATACTTTAATACTTATATGAAAATTTATTACTTCATAGACTTTATACATTTAATACTTCTATGAAAATTTATTACTTCATAGACTTTATACAATTAATACTTATATGAAAATTTATTACTTCATAGACTTTATACTTTAATACTTATATGAAAATTTATTACTTCATAGACTTTATACATTTAATATTTATATGAAAATTTATTACTTCATAGACTTTATACATTTAATACTTATATGAAAATTTATTACTTCATAGACTTTATACAATTAATACTTATATGAAAATTTATTACTTCATAGACTTTATACTTTAATACTTATATGAAAATTTATTACTTCATAGACTTTATACAATTAATACTTATATGAAAATTTATTACTTCATAGACTTTATACAATTAATACTTATATGAAAATTTATTACTTCATAGACTTTATACATTTACTACTTATATGAAAATTTATTACTTCATAGACTTTATACATTTAATACTTATATGAAAATTTATTACTTCATAGACTTTATACAATTAATACTTATATGAAAATTTATTACTTCATAGACTTTATACATTTAATACTTATATGAAAATTTATTACTTCATAGACTTTATACATTTAATACTTATATGAAAATTTATTACTTCATAGACTTTATACTTTAATACTTATATGAAAATTTATTACTTCATAGACTTTATACATTTAATACTTATATGAAAATTTATTACTTCATAGACTTTATACAATTAATACTTATATGAAAATTTATTACTTCATAGACTTTATACTTTAATACTTATATGAAAATTTATTACTTCATAGACTTTATACATTTAATACTTATATGAAAATTTATTACTTCATAGACTTTATACATTTAATACTTATATGAAAATTTATTACTTCATAGACTTTATACTTTAATACTTATATGAAAATTTATTACTTCATAGACTTTATACATTTAATACTTATATGAAGATTTATTACTTCATAGACTTTATACATTTAATACTTATATGAAGATTTATTACTTCATAGACTTTATACAATTAATACTTATATGAAAATTTATTACTTCATAGACTTTATACAATTAATACTTATATGAAAATTTATTACTTCATAGACTTTATACATTTACTACTTATATGAAAATTTATTACTTCATAGACTTTATACAATTAATACTTATATGAAAATTTATTACTTCATAGACTTTATACAATTAATACTTATATGAAAATTTATTACTTCATAGACTTTATACAATTAATACTTATATGAAAATTTATTACTTCATAGACTTTATACAATTAATACTTATATGAAAATTTATTACTTCATAGACTTTATACATTTAATACTTATATGAAGATTTATTACTTCATAGACTTTATACAATTAATACTTATATGAAAATTTATTACTTCATAGACTTTATACAATTAATACTTATATGAAAATTTATTACTTCATAGACTTTATACAATTAATACTTATATGAAAATTTATTACTTCATAGACTTTATACAATTAATACTTATATGAAAATTTATTACTTCATAGACTTTATACATTTACTACTTATATGAAAATTTATTACTTCATAGACTTTATACATTTAATACTTATATGAAAATTTATTACTTCATAGACTTTATACAATTAATACTTATATGAAAATTTATTACTTCATAGGCTTTATACAATTAATACTTATATGAAAATTTATTACTTCATAGACTTTATACAATTAATACTTATATGAAAATTTATTACTTCATAGACTTTATACATTTAATACTTATATGAAAATTTATTACTTCATAGACTTTATACAATTAATACTTATATGATAATTTATTACTTCATAGACTTTATTCAATTAATACTTATATGAAAATTTATTACTTCATAGACTTTATACATTTACTACTTATATGAAAATTTATTACTTCATAGACTTTATACAATTAATACTTATATGAAAATTTATTACTTCATAGACTTTATACTTTAATACTTATATGAAAATTTATTACTTCATAGACTTTATACATTTAATACTTATATGAAAATTTATTACTTCATAGACTTTATACAATTAATACTTATATGAAAATTTATTACTTCATAGACTTTATACTTTAATACTTATATGAAAATTTATTACTTCATAGACTTTATACATTTAATACTTATATGAAAATTTATTACTTCATAGACTTTATACAATTAATACTTATATGAAAATTTATTACTTCATAGACTTTATACAATTAATACTTATATGAAAATTTATTACTTCATAGACTTTATACATTTAATACTTATATGAAAGTTTATTACTTCATAGGCTTTATACATTTACTACTTATATGAAAATTTATTACTTCATAGACTTTATACATTTAATACTTATATGAAAATTTATTACTTCATAGACCTTATACATTTAATACTTATAAGAAAATTTATTACTTCATAGACTTTATACATTTAATACTTACATGAAAATTTATTACTTCATAGACTTTATACCTTTAATACTTATATGAAAATTCATTACTTCATAGACTTTATACAATTAATACTTATATGAAAATTCATTACTTCATAGACTTTATACAATTAATACTTATATGAAAATTTATTACTTCATAGACTTTATACATTTACTACTTATATGAAAATTTATTACTTCATAGACTTTATACATTTAATACTTATATGAAAATTTATTACTTCATAGACTTTATACAATTAATACTTATATGAAAATTTATTACTTCATAGACTTTATACATTTAATACTTATATGAAAATTTATTACTTCATAGACTTTATACATTTAATACTTATATGAAAATTTATTACTTCATAGACTTTATACATTTAATACTTATATGAAAATTTATTACTTCATAGACTTTATACTTTAATACTTATATGAAAATTTATTACTTCATAGACTTTATACATTTAATACTTATATGAAAATTTATTACTTCATAGACTTTATACAATTAATACTTATATGAAAATTTATTACTTCATAGACTTTATACTTTAATACTTATATGAAAATTTATTACTTCATAGACTTTATACATTTAATACTTATATGAAAATTTATTACTTCATAGACTTTATACATTTAATACTTATATGAAAATTTATTACTTCATAGACTTTATACTTTAATACTTATATGAAAATTTATTACTTCATAGACTTTATACATTTAATACTTATATGAAGATTTATTACTTCATAGACTTTATACATTTAATACTTATATGAAGATTTATTACTTCATAGACTTTATACAATTAATACTTATATGAAAATTTATTACTTCATAGACTTTATACAATTAATACTTATATGAAAATTTATTACTTCATAGACTTTATACATTTACTACTTATATGAAAATTTATTACTTCATAGACTTTATACAATTAATACTTATATGAAAATTTATTACTTCATAGACTTTATACAATTAATACTTATATGAAAATTTATTACTTCATAGACTTTATACAATTAATACTTATATGAAAATTTATTACTTCATAGACTTTATACAATTAATACTTATATGAAAATTTATTACTTCATAGACTTTATACATTTAATACTTATATGAAGATTTATTACTTCATAGACTTTATACAATTAATACTTATATGAAAATTTATTACTTCATAGACTTTATACAATTAATACTTATATGAAAATTTATTACTTCATAGACTTTATACAATTAATACTTATATGAAAATTTATTACTTCATAGACTTTATACAATTAATACTTATATGAAAATTTATTACTTCATAGACTTTATACATTTACTACTTATATGAAAATTTATTACTTCATAGACTTTATACATTTAATACTTATATGAAAATTTATTACTTCATAGACTTTATACAATTAATACTTATATGAAAATTTATTACTTCATAGGCTTTATACAATTAATACTTATATGAAAATTTATTACTTCATAGACTTTATACAATTAATACTTATATGAAAATTTATTACTTCATAGACTTTATACATTTAATACTTATATGAAAATTTATTACTTCATAGACTTTATACAATTAATACTTATATGATAATTTATTACTTCATAGACTTTATTCAATTAATACTTATATGAAAATTTATTACTTCATAGACTTTATACATTTACTACTTATATGAAAATTTATTACTTCATAGACTTTATACAATTAATACTTATATGAAAATTTATTACTTCATAGACTTTATACTTTAATACTTATATGAAAATTTATTACTTCATAGACTTTATACATTTAATACTTATATGAAAATTTATTACTTCATAGACTTTATACAATTAATACTTATATGAAAATTTATTACTTCATAGACTTTATACTTTAATACTTATATGAAAATTTATTACTTCATAGACTTTATACATTTAATACTTATATGAAAATTTATTACTTCATAGACTTTATACAATTAATACTTATATGAAAATTTATTACTTCATAGACTTTATACAATTAATACTTATATGAAAATTTATTACTTCATAGACTTTATACATTTAATACTTATATGAAAGTTTATTACTTCATAGGCTTTATACATTTACTACTTATATGAAAATTTATTACTTCATAGACTTTATACATTTAATACTTATATGAAAATTTATTACTTCATAGACCTTATACATTTAATACTTATAAGAAAATTTATTACTTCATAGACTTTATACATTTAATACTTACATGAAAATTTATTACTTCATAGACTTTATACCTTTAATACTTATATGAAAATTCATTACTTCATAGACTTTATACAATTAATACTTATATGAAAATTCATTACTTCATAGACTTTATACAATTAATACTTATATGAAAATTTATTACTTCATAGACTTTATACATTTACTACTTATATGAAAATTTATTACTTCATAGACTTTATACATTTAATACTTATATGAAAATTTATTACTTCATAGACTTTATACAATTAATACTTATATGAAAATTTATTACTTCATAGACTTTATACATTTAATACTTATATGAAAATTTATTACTTCATAGACTTTATACATTTAATACTTATATGAAAATTTATTACTTCATAGACTTTATACAATTAATACTTATATGAAAATTTATTACTTCATAGACTTTATACTTTAATACTTATATGAAAATTTATTACTTCATAGACTTTATACATTTAATACTTCTATGAAAATTTATTACTTCATAGACTTTATACAATTAATACTTATATGAAAATTTATTACTTCATAGACTTTATACTTTAATACTTATATGAAAATTTATTACTTCATAGACTTTATACATTTAATATTTATATGAAAATTTATTACTTCATAGACTTTATACATTTAATACTTATATGAAAATTTATTACTTCATAGACTTTATACAATTAATACTTATATGAAAATTTATTACTTCATAGACTTTATACTTTAATACTTATATGAAAATTTATTACTTCATAGACTTTATACAATTAATACTTATATGAAAATTTATTACTTCATAGACTTTATACAATTAATACTTATATGAAAATTTATTACTTCATAGACTTTATACATTTACTACTTATATGAAAATTTATTACTTCATAGACTTTATACATTTAATACTTATATGAAAATTTATTACTTCATAGACTTTATACAATTAATACTTATATGAAAATTTATTACTTCATAGACTTTATACATTTAATACTTATATGAAAATTTATTACTTCATAGACTTTATACATTTAATACTTATATGAAAATTTATTACTTCATAGACTTTATACAATTAATACTTATATGAAAATTTATTACTTCATAGACTTTATACTTTAATACTTATATGAAAATTTATTACTTCATAGACTTTATACATTTAATACTTCTATGAAAATTTATTACTTCATAGACTTTATACAATTAATACTTATATGAAAATTTATTACTTCATAGACTTTATACTTTAATACTTATATGAAAATTTATTACTTCATAGACTTTATACATTTAATATTTATATGAAAATTTATTACTTCATAGACTTTATACAATTAATACTTATATGAAAATTTATTACTTCATAGACTTTATACAATTAATACTTATATGAAAATTTATTACTTCATAGACTTTATACATTTAATACTTATATGAAAATTTATTACTTCATAGGCTTTATACATTTACTACTTATATGAAAATTTATTACTTCATAGACTTTATACAATTAATACTTAGATGAAAATTTATTACTTCATAGACTTTATACATTTACTACTTATATGAAAATTTATTACTTCATAGACTTTATACATTTAATACTTATATGAAAATTTATTACTTCATAGACTTTATACTTTAATACGTATATGAAAATTTATTACTTCATAGACTTTATACAATTAATACTTATATGAAAATTTATTACTTCATAGACTTTATACATTTAATACTTATATGAAAATTTATTACTTCATAGACTTTATACATTTACTACTTATATGAAAATTTATTACTTCATAGACTTTATACAATTAATACTTATATGAAGATTTATTACTTCATAGACTTTATACTTTAATACTTATATGAAAATTTATTACTTCATAGACTTTATACATTTAATACTTATATGAAAATTTATTACTTCATAGACTTTATACAATTAATACTTATATGAAAATTTATTACTTCATAGACTTTATACTTTAATACTTATATGAAAATTTATTACTTCATAGACTTTATACATTTAATACTTATATGAAAATTTATTACTTCATAGACTTTATACTTTAATACTTATATGAAAATTTATTACTTCATAGACTTTATACTTTAATACTTATATGAAAATTTATTACTTCATAGACTTTATACATTTAATACTTATATGAAAATTTATTACTTCATAGACTTTATACAATTAATACTTATATGAAAATTTATTACTTCATAGACTTTATACAATTAATACTTATATGAAAATTTATTACTTCATAGACTTTATACATTTAATACTTATATGAAAGTTTATTACTTCATAGGCTTTATACATTTACTACTTATATGAAAATTTATTACTTCATAGACTTTATACATTTAATACTTATATGAAAATTTATTACTTCATAGACCTTATACATTTAATACTTATAAGAAAATTTATTACTTCATAGACTTTATACATTTAATACTTACATGAAAATTTATTACTTCATAGACTTTATACCTTTAATACTTATATGAAAATTCATTACTTCATAGACTTTATACATTCAATACTTATATGAAAATTTATTACTTCATAGGCTTTATACATTTACTACTTATATGAAAATTTATTACTTCATAGACTTTATACAATTAATACTTATATGAAAATTTATTACTTCATAGACCTTATACATTTAATACTTATAAGAAAATTTATTACTTCATAGACTTTATACATTTAATACTTATATGAAAATTTATTACTTCATAGACTTTATACAATTAATACTTATATGAAAATTTATTACTTCATAGACTTTATACATTTAATACTTATATGAAAATTTATTACTTCATAGACTTTATACATTTAATACTTATATGAAGATTTATTACTTCATAGACTTTATACATTTAATACTTATATGAAGATTTATTACTTCATAGACTTTATACAATTAATACTTATATGAAAATTTATTACTTCATAGACTTTATACATTTAATACTTATATGAAAATTTATTACTTCATAGACTTTATACTTTCATACTTATATGAAAATTTATTACTTCATAGACTTTATACAATTAATACTTATATGAAAATTTATTACTTCATAGACTTTATACATTTACTACTTATATGAAAATTTATTACTTCATAGACTTTATACATTTAATACTTATATGAAAATTTATTACTTCATAGACTTTATACAATTAATACTTATATGAAAATTTATTACTTCATAGGCTTTATACAATTAATACTTATATGAAAATTTATTACTTCATAGACTTTATACAATTAATACTTATATGAAAATTTATTACTTCATAGACTTTATACATTTAATACTTATATGAAAATTTATTACTTCATAGACTTTATACATTTAATACTTATATGAAAATTTATTACTTCATAGACCTTATACATTTAATACTTATAAGAAAATTTATTACTTCATAGGCTTTATACATCTACTACTTATATGAAAATTTATTACTTCATAGACTTTATACAATTAATACTTATATGAAAATTTATTACTTCATAGACTTTATACTTTAATACTTATATGAAAATTTATTACTTCATAGACTTTATACAATTAATACTTATATGAAAATTTATTACTTCATAGACTTTATACAATTAATACTTATATAAAAATTTATTACTTCATAGACTTTATACATTCAATACTTATATGAAAATTTATTACTTCATAGGCTTTATACATTTACTACTTATATGAAAATTTATTACTTCATAGACTTTATACATTTAATACTTATATGAAAATTTATTACTTCATAGACCTTATACATTTAATACTTATAAGAAAATTTATTACTTCATAGACTTTATACAATTAATACTTATATGAAAATTTATTACTTCATCGACTTTATACATTTAATACTTATATGAAAATTTATTACTTCATAGACTTTATGCATTTAATACTTATATGAAAATTTATTACTTCATAGACTTTATACAATTAATACTTATATGAAAATTTATTACTTCATAGACTTTATACTTTAATACTTATATGAAAATTTATTACTTCATAGACTTTATACAATTAATACTTAGATGAAAATTTATTACTTCATAGACTTTATACATTTACTACTTATATGAAAATTTATTACTTCATAGACTTTATACTTTAATACTTATATGAAAATTTATTACTTCATAGACTTTATACATTTAATACTTATATGAAAATTTATTACTTCATAGACTTTATACAATTAATACTTATATGAAAATTTATTACTTCATAGGCTTTATACAATTAATACTTATATGAAAATTTATTACTTCATAGACTTTATACAATTAATACTTATATGAAAATTTATTACTTCATAGACTTTATACATTTAATACTTATATGAAAATTTATTACTTCATAGACTTTATACAATTAATACTTATATGATAATTTATTACTTCATAGACTTTATTCAATTAATACTTATATGAAAATTTATTACTTCATAGACTTTATACATTTACTACTTATATGAAAATTTATTACTTCATAGACTTTATACAATTAATACTTATATGAAAATTTATTACTTCATAGACTTTATACTTTAATACTTATATGAAAATTTATTACTTCATAGACTTTATACATTTAATACTTATATGAAAATTTATTACTTCATAGACTTTATACAATTAATACTTATATGAAAATTTATTACTTCATAGACTTTATACTTTAATACTTATATGAAAATTTATTACTTCATAGACTTTATACATTTAATACTTATATGAAAATTTATTACTTCATAGACTTTATACAATTAATACTTATATGAAAATTTATTACTTCATAGACTTTATACAATTAATACTTATATGAAAATTTATTACTTCATAGACTTTATACATTTAATACTTATATGAAAGTTTATTACTTCATAGGCTTTATACATTTACTACTTATATGAAAATTTATTACTTCATAGACTTTATACATTTAATACTTATATGAAAATTTATTACTTCATAGACCTTATACATTTAATACTTATAAGAAAATTTATTACTTCATAGACTTTATACATTTAATACTTACATGAAAATTTATTACTTCATAGACTTTATACCTTTAATACTTATATGAAAATTCATTACTTCATAGACTTTATACAATTAATACTTATATGAAAATTCATTACTTCATAGACTTTATACAATTAATACTTATATGAAAATTTATTACTTCATAGACTTTATACATTTACTACTTATATGAAAATTTATTACTTCATAGACTTTATACATTTAATACTTATATGAAAATTTATTACTTCATAGACTTTATACAATTAATACTTATATGAAAATTTATTACTTCATAGACTTTATACATTTAATACTTATATGAAAATTTATTACTTCATAGACTTTATACATTTAATACTTATATGAAAATTTATTACTTCATAGACTTTATACAATTAATACTTATATGAAAATTTATTACTTCATAGACTTTATACTTTAATACTTATATGAAAATTTATTACTTCATAGACTTTATACATTTAATACTTCTATGAAAATTTATTACTTCATAGACTTTATACAATTAATACTTATATGAAAATTTATTACTTCATAGACTTTATACTTTAATACTTATATGAAAATTTATTACTTCATAGACTTTATACATTTAATATTTATATGAAAATTTATTACTTCATAGACTTTATACATTTAATACTTATATGAAAATTTATTACTTCATAGACTTTATACAATTAATACTTATATGAAAATTTATTACTTCATAGACTTTATACTTTAATACTTATATGAAAATTTATTACTTCATAGACTTTATACAATTAATACTTATATGAAAATTTATTACTTCATAGACTTTATACAATTAATACTTATATGAAAATTTATTACTTCATAGACTTTATACATTTACTACTTATATGAAAATTTATTACTTCATAGACTTTATACATTTAATACTTATATGAAAATTTATTACTTCATAGACTTTATACAATTAATACTTATATGAAAATTTATTACTTCATAGACTTTATACATTTAATACTTATATGAAAATTTATTACTTCATAGACTTTATACATTTAATACTTATATGAAAATTTATTACTTCATAGACTTTATACAATTAATACTTATATGAAAATTTATTACTTCATAGACTTTATACTTTAATACTTATATGAAAATTTATTACTTCATAGACTTTATACATTTAATACTTCTATGAAAATTTATTACTTCATAGACTTTATACAATTAATACTTATATGAAAATTTATTACTTCATAGACTTTATACTTTAATACTTATATGAAAATTTATTACTTCATAGACTTTATACATTTAATATTTATATGAAAATTTATTACTTCATAGACTTTATACAATTAATACTTATATGAAAATTTATTACTTCATAGACTTTATACAATTAATACTTATATGAAAATTTATTACTTCATAGACTTTATACATTTAATACTTATATGAAAATTTATTACTTCATAGGCTTTATACATTTACTACTTATATGAAAATTTATTACTTCATAGACTTTATACAATTAATACTTAGATGAAAATTTATTACTTCATAGACTTTATACATTTACTACTTATATGAAAATTTATTACTTCATAGACTTTATACATTTAATACTTATATGAAAATTTATTACTTCATAGACTTTATACTTTAATACTTATATGAAAATTTATTACTTCATAGACTTTATACAATTAATACTTATATGAAAATTTATTACTTCATAGACTTTATACATTTAATACTTATATGAAAATTTATTACTTCATAGACTTTATACATTTACTACTTATATGAAAATTTATTACTTCATAGACTTTATACAATTAATACTTATATGAAGATTTATTACTTCATAGACTTTATACTTTAATACTTATATGAAAATTTATTACTTCATAGACTTTATACATTTAATACTTATATGAAAATTTATTACTTCATAGACTTTATACAATTAATACTTATATGAAAATTTATTACTTCATAGACTTTATACTTTAATACTTATATGAAAATTTATTACTTCATAGACTTTATACATTTAATACTTATATGAAAATTTATTACTTCATAGACTTTATACAATTAATACTTATATGAAAATTTATTACTTCATAGACTTTATACAATTAATACTTATATGAAAATTTATTACTTCATAGACTTTATACAATTAATACTTATATGAAAATTTATTACTTCATAGACTTTATACAATTAATACTTATATGAAAATTTATTACTTCATAGACTTTATACATTTAATACTTATATGAAGATTTATTACTTCATAGACTTTATACATTTAATACTTATATGAAGATTTATTACTTCATAGACTTTATACAATTAATACTTATATGAAAATTTATTACTTCATAGACTTTATACAATTAATACTTATATGAAAATTTATTACTTCATAGACTTTATACATTTACTACTTATATGAAAATTTATTACTTCATAGACTTTATACAATTAATACTTATATGAAAATTTATTACTTCATAGACTTTATACAATTAATACTTATATGAAAATTTATTACTTCATAGACTTTATACAATTAATACTTATATGAAAATTTATTACTTCATAGACTTTATACAATTAATACTTATATGAAAATTTATTACTTCATAGACTTTATACATTTAATACTTATATGAAGATTTATTACTTCATAGACTTTATACAATTAATACTTATATGAAAATTTATTACTTCATAGACTTTATACAATTAATACTTATATGAAAATTTATTACTTCATAGACTTTATACAATTAATACTTATATGAAAATTTATTACTTCATAGACTTTATACAATTAATACTTATATGAAAATTTATTACTTCATAGACTTTATACATTTACTACTTATATGAAAATTTATTACTTCATAGACTTTATACATTTAATACTTATATGAAAATTTATTACTTCATAGACTTTATACAATTAATACTTATATGAAAATTTATTACTTCATAGGCTTTATACAATTAATACTTATATGAAAATTTATTACTTCATAGACTTTATACAATTAATACTTATATGAAAATTTATTACTTCATAGACTTTATACATTTAATACTTATATGAAAATTTATTACTTCATAGACTTTATACAATTAATACTTATATGATAATTTATTACTTCATAGACTTTATTCAATTAATACTTATATGAAAATTTATTACTTCATAGACTTTATACATTTACTACTTATATGAAAATTTATTACTTCATAGACTTTATACAATTAATACTTATATGAAAATTTATTACTTCATAGACTTTATACTTTAATACTTATATGAAAATTTATTACTTCATAGACTTTATACATTTAATACTTATATGAAAATTTATTACTTCATAGACTTTATACAATTAATACTTATATGAAAATTTATTACTTCATAGACTTTATACTTTAATACTTATATGAAAATTTATTACTTCATAGACTTTATACATTTAATACTTATATGAAAATTTATTACTTCATAGACTTTATACAATTAATACTTATATGAAAATTTATTACTTCATAGACTTTATACAATTAATACTTATATGAAAATTTATTACTTCATAGACTTTATACATTTAATACTTATATGAAAGTTTATTACTTCATAGGCTTTATACATTTACTACTTATATGAAAATTTATTACTTCATAGACTTTATACATTTAATACTTATATGAAAATTTATTACTTCATAGACCTTATACATTTAATACTTATAAGAAAATTTATTACTTCATAGAATTTATACATTTAATACTTACATGAAAATTTATTACTTCATAGACTTTATACCTTTAATACTTATATGAAAATTCATTACTTCATAGACTTTATACAATTAATACTTATATGAAAATTCATTACTTCATAGACTTTATACAATTAATACTTATATGAAAATTTATTACTTCATAGACTTTATACATTTACTACTTATATGAAAATTTATTACTTCATAGACTTTATACATTTAATACTTATATGAAAATTTATTACTTCATAGACTTTATACAATTAATACTTATATGAAAATTTATTACTTCATAGACTTTATACATTTAATACTTATATGAAAATTTATTACTTCATAGACTTTATACATTTAATACTTATATGAAAATTTATTACTTCATAGACTTTATACAATTAATACTTATATGAAAATTTATTACTTCATAGACTTTATACTTTAATACTTATATGAAAATTTATTACTTCATAGACTTTATACATTTAATACTTCTATGAAAATTTATTACTTCATAGACTTTATACAATTAATACTTATATGAAAATTTATTACTTCATAGACTTTATACTTTAATACTTATATGAAAATTTATTACTTCATAGACTTTATACATTTAATATTTATATGAAAATTTATTACTTCATAGACTTTATACATTTAATACTTATATGAAAATTTATTACTTCATAGACTTTATACAATTAATACTTATATGAAAATTTATTACTTCATAGACTTTATACTTTAATACTTATATGAAAATTTATTACTTCATAGACTTTATACAATTAATACTTATATGAAAATTTATTACTTCATAGACTTTATACAATTAATACTTATATGAAAATTTATTACTTCATAGACTTTATACATTTACTACTTATATGAAAATTTATTACTTCATAGACTTTATACATTTAATACTTATATGAAAATTTATTACTTCATAGACTTTATACAATTAATACTTATATGAAAATTTATTACTTCATAGACTTTATACATTTAATACTTATATGAAAATTTATTACTTCATAGACTTTATACATTTAATACTTATATGAAAATTTATTACTTCATAGACTTTATACAATTAATACTTATATGAAAATTTATTACTTCATAGACTTTATACTTTAATACTTATATGAAAATTTATTACTTCATAGACTTTATACATTTAATACTTCTATGAAAATTTATTACTTCATAGACTTTATACAATTAATACTTATATGAAAATTTATTACTTCATAGACTTTATACTTTAATACTTATATGAAAATTTATTACTTCATAGACTTTATACATTTAATATTTATATGAAAATTTATTACTTCATAGACTTTATACAATTAATACTTATATGAAAATTTATTACTTCATAGACTTTATACAATTAATACTTATATGAAAATTTATTACTTCATAGACTTTATACATTTAATACTTATATGAAAATTTATTACTTCATAGGCTTTATACATTTACTACTTATATGAAAATTTATTACTTCATAGACTTTATACAATTAATACTTAGATGAAAATTTATTACTTCATAGACTTTATACATTTACTACTTATATGAAAATTTATTACTTCATAGACTTTATACATTTAATACTTATATGAAAATTTATTACTTCATAGACTTTATACTTTAATACTTATATGAAAATTTATTACTTCATAGACTTTATACAATTAATACTTATATGAAAATTTATTACTTCATAGACTTTATACATTTAATACTTATATGAAAATTTATTACTTCATAGACTTTATACATTTACTACTTATATGAAAATTTATTACTTCATAGACTTTATACAATTAATACTTATATGAAGATTTATTACTTCATAGACTTTATACTTTAATACTTATATGAAAATTTATTACTTCATAGACTTTATACATTTAATACTTATATGAAAATTTATTACTTCATAGACTTTATACAATTAATACTTATATGAAAATTTATTACTTCATAGACTTTATACTTTAATACTTATATGAAAATTTATTACTTCATAGACTTTATACATTTAATACTTATATGAAAATTTATTACTTCATAGACTTTATACAATTAATACTTATATGAAAATTTATTACTTCATAGACTTTATACAATTAATACTTATATGAAAATTTATTACTTCATAGACTTTATACAATTAATACTTATATGAAAATTTATTACTTCATAGACTTTATACAATTAATACTTATATGAAAATTTATTACTTCATAGACTTTATACATTTAATACTTATATGAAGATTTATTACTTCATAGACTTTATACATTTAATACTTATATGAAGATTTATTACTTCATAGACTTTATACAATTAATACTTATATGAAAATTTATTACTTCATAGACTTTATACAATTAATACTTATATGAAAATTTATTACTTCATAGACTTTATACATTTACTACTTATATGAAAATTTATTACTTCATAGACTTTATACAATTAATACTTATATGAAAATTTATTACTTCATAGACTTTATACAATTAATACTTATATGAAAATTTATTACTTCATAGACTTTATACAATTAATACTTATATGAAAATTTATTACTTCATAGACTTTATACAATTAATACTTATATGAAAATTTATTACTTCATAGACTTTATACATTTAATACTTATATGAAGATTTATTACTTCATAGACTTTATACAATTAATACTTATATGAAAATTTATTACTTCATAGACTTTATACAATTAATACTTATATGAAAATTTATTACTTCATAGACTTTATACAATTAATACTTATATGATAATTTATTACTTCATAGACTTTATTCAATTAATACTTATATGAAAATTTATTACTTCATAGACTTTATACATTTACTACTTATATGAAAATTTATTACTTCATAGACTTTATACAATTAATACTTATATGAAGATTTATTACTTCATAGACTTTATACAATTAATACTTATATGAAAATTTATTACTTCATAGACTTTATACATTTAATACTTATATGAAAATTTATTACTTCATAGTCTTTATACAATTAATACTTATATGAAAATTTATTACTTCATAGACTTTATACATTTACTACTTATATGAAAATTTATTACTTCATAGACTTTATACAATTAATACTTATATAAAGATTTATTACTTCATAGACTTTATACTTTAACACTTATATGAAAATTTATTACTTCATAGACTTTATACAATTAATACTTATATGAAAATTTATTACTTCATAGACTTTATACAATTAATACTTATATGAAAATTTATTACTTCATAGACTTTATACAATTAATACTTATATGAAAATTTATTACTTCATAGACTTTATACAATTAATACTTATATGAAAATTTATTACTTCATAGACTTTATACAATTAATACTTATATGAAAATTTATTACTTCATAGACTTTATACATTTAATACTTATATGAAGATTTATTACTTCATAGACTTTATACATTTAATACTTATATGAAGATTTATTACTTCATAGACTTTATACAATTAATACTTATATGAAAATTTATTACTTCATAGACTTTATACTTTAATACTTATATGAAAATTTATTACTTCATAGACTTTATACATTTAATACTTATATGAAAATTTATTACTTCATAGACTTTATACAATTAATACTTATATGAAAATTTATTACTTCATAGACTTTATACAATTAATACTTATATGAAAATTTATTACTTCAGAGACTTTATACAATTAATACTTATATGAAAATTTATTACTTCATAGACTTTATACAATTAATACTTATATGAAAATTTATTACTTCATAGACTTTATACAATTAATACTTATATGAAAATTTATTACTTCATAGACTTTATACATTTAATACTTATATGAAGATTTATTACTTCATAGACTTTATACAATTAATACTTATATGAAGATTTATTACTTCATAGACTTTATACAATTAATACTTATATGAAATTTTATTACTTCATAGACTTTATACATTTAATACTTATATGAAAATTTATTACTTCATAGACTTTATACTTTCATACTTATATGAAAATTTATTACTTCATAGACTTTATGCAATTAATACTTATATGAAAATTTATTACTTCATAGACTTTATACAATTAATACTTATATGAAAATTTATTACTTCATAGACTTTATACATTTACTACTTATATGAAAATTTATTACTTCATAGACTTTATACATTTAATACTTATATGAAAATTTATTACTTCATAGACTTTATACAATTAATACTTATATGAAAATTTATTACTTCATAGGCTTTATACAATTAATACTTATATGAAAATTTATTACTTCATAGACTTTATACAATTAATACTTATATGAAAATTTATTACTTCATAGACTTTATACATTTAATACTTATATGAAGATTTATTACTTCATAGACTTTATACAATTAATACTTATATGAAAATTTATTACTTCATAGACTTTATACAATTAATACTTATATGAAAATTTATTACTTCATAGACTTTATACAATTAATACTTATATGAAGATTTATTACTTCATAGACTTTATACTTTAATACTTATATGAAAATTTATTACTTCATAGACTTTATACATTTAATACTTATATGAAAATTTATTACTTCATAGACTTTATACAATTAATACTTATATGAAAATTTATTACTTCATAGACTTTATACTTTAATACTTATATGAAAATTTATTACTTCATAGACTTTATACATTTAATACTTATATGAAAATTTATTACTTCATAGACTTTATACAATTAATACTTATATGAAAATTTATTACTTCATAGACTTTATACAATTAATACTTATATAAAAATTTATTACTTCATAGACTTTATACATTCAATACTTATATGAAAATTTATTACTTCATAGGCTTTATACATTTACTACTTATATGAAAATTTATTACTTCATAGACTTTATACATTTAATACTTATATGAAAATTTATTACTTCATAGACTTTATACAATTAATACTTATATGAAAATTTATTACTTCATAGACTTTATACATTTAATACTTATATGAAAATTTATTACTTCATAGACTTTATACATTTAATACTTATATGAAGATTTATTACTTCATAGACTTTATACATTTAATACTTATATGAAGATTTATTACTTCATAGACTTTATACAATTAATACTTATATGAAAATTTATTACTTCATAGACTTTATACATTTAATACTTATATGAAAATTTATTACTTCATAGACTTTATACTTTCATACTTATATGAAAATTTATTACTTCATAGACTTTATACAATTAATACTTATATGAAAATTTATTACTTCATAGACTTTATACATTTACTACTTATATGAAAATTTATTACTTCATAGACTTTATACATTTAATACTTATATGAAAATTTATTACTTCATAGACTTTATACAATTAATACTTATATGAAAATTTATTACTTCATAGGCTTTATACAATTAATACTTATATGAAAATTTATTACTTCATAGACTTTATACAATTAATACTTATATGAAAATTTATTACTTCATAGACTTTATACATTTAATACTTATATGAAAATTTATTACTTCATAGACTTTATACATTTAATACTTATATGAAAATTTATTACTTCATAGACCTTATACATTTAATACTTATAAGAAAATTTATTACTTCATAGGCTTTATACATCTACTACTTATATGAAAATTTATTACTTCATAGACTTTATACAATTAATACTTATATGAAAATTTATTACTTCATAGACTTTATACTTTAATACTTATATGAAAATTTATTACTTCATAGACTTTATACAATTAATACTTATATGAAAATTTATTACTTCATAGACTTTATACAATTAATACTTATATAAAAATTTATTACTTCATAGACTTTATACATTCAATACTTATATGAAAATTTATTACTTCATAGGCTTTATACATTTACTACTTATATGAAAATTTATTACTTCATAGACTTTATACATTTAATACTTATATGAAAATTTATTACTTCATAGACCTTATACATTTAATACTTATAAGAAAATTTATTACTTCATAGACTTTATACAATTAATACTTATATGAAAATTTATTACTTCATCGACTTTATACATTTAATACTTATATGAAAATTTATTACTTCATAGACTTTATGCATTTAATACTTATATGAAAATTTATTACTTCATAGACTTTATACAATTAATACTTATATGAAAATTTATTACTTCATAGACTTTATACTTTAATACTTATATGAAAATTTATTACTTCATAGACTTTATACAATTAATACTTAGATGAAAATTTATTACTTCATAGACTTTATACATTTACTACTTATATGAAAATTTATTACTTCATAGACTTTATACTTTAATACTTATATGAAAATTTATTACTTCATAGACTTTATACATTTAATACTTATATGAAAATTTATTACTTCATAGACTTTATACAATTAATACTTATATGAAAATTTATTACTTCATAGGCTTTATACAATTAATACTTATATGAAAATTTATTACTTCATAGACTTTATACAATTAATACTTATATGAAAATTTATTACTTCATAGACTTTATACATTTAATACTTATATGAAAATTTATTACTTCATAGACTTTATACAATTAATACTTATATGATAATTTATTACTTCATAGACTTTATTCAATTAATACTTATATGAAAATTTATTACTTCATAGACTTTATACATTTACTACTTATATGAAAATTTATTACTTCATAGACTTTATACAATTAATACTTATATGAAAATTTATTACTTCATAGACTTTATACTTTAATACTTATATGAAAATTTATTACTTCATAGACTTTATACATTTAATACTTATATGAAAATTTATTACTTCATAGACTTTATACAATTAATACTTATATGAAAATTTATTACTTCATAGACTTTATACTTTAATACTTATATGAAAATTTATTACTTCATAGACTTTATACATTTAATACTTATATGAAAATTTATTACTTCATAGACTTTATACAATTAATACTTATATGAAAATTTATTACTTCATAGACTTTATACAATTAATACTTATATGAAAATTTATTACTTCATAGACTTTATACATTTAATACTTATATGAAAGTTTATTACTTCATAGGCTTTATACATTTACTACTTATATGAAAATTTATTACTTCATAGACTTTATACATTTAATACTTATATGAAAATTTATTACTTCATAGACCTTATACATTTAATACTTATAAGAAAATTTATTACTTCATAGACTTTATACATTTAATACTTACATGAAAATTTATTACTTCATAGACTTTATACCTTTAATACTTATATGAAAATTCATTACTTCATAGACTTTATACAATTAATACTTATATGAAAATTCATTACTTCATAGACTTTATACATTTAATACTTATATGAAAATGTATTACTTCATAGACTTTATACAATTAATACTTATATGAAAATTTATTACTTCATAGGCTTTATACAATTAATACTTATATGAAAATTTATTACTTCATAGACTTTATACAATTAATACTTATATGAAAATTTATTACTTCATAGACTTTATACAATTAATACTTATATGAAAATTTATTACTTCATAGACTTTATACAATTAATACTTATATGAAAATTTATTACTTCATAGACTTTATACAATTAATACTTATATGAAAATTTATCACTTCATAGACTTTATACATTTAATACTTATATGAAAATTTATTACTTCATAGACTTTATACATTTAATACTTATATGAAAATTTATTACTTCATAGACTTTATACTTTCATACTTATATGAAAATTTATTACTTCATAGACTTTATGCAATTAATACTTATATGAAAATTTATTACTTCATAGACTTTATACAATTAATACTTATATGAAAATTTATTACTTCATAGACTTTATACATTTACTACTTATATGAAAATTTATTACTTCATAGACTTTATACATTTAATACTTATATGAAAATTTATTACTTCATAGACTTTATACAATTAATACTTATATGAAAATTTATTACTTCATAGGCTTTATACAATTAATACTTATATGAAAATTTATTACTTCATAGACTTTATACAATTAATACTTATATGAAAATTTATTACTTCATAGACTTTATACATTTAATACTTATATGAAGATTTATTACTTCATAGACTTTATACAATTAATACTTATATGAAAATTTATTACTTCATAGACTTTATACTTTAATACTTATATGAAAATTTATTACTTCATAGACTTTATACATTTAATACTTATATGAAAATTTATTACTTCATAGACTTTATACAATTAATACTTATATGAAAATTTATTACTTCATAGACTTTATACATTTACTACTTATATGAAAATTTATTACTTCATAGACTTTATACATTTAATACTTATATGAAAATTTATTACTTCATAGACTTTATACAATTAATACTTATATGAAAATTTATTACTTCATAGACTTTATACATTTAATACTTATATGAAAATTTATTACTTCATAGACTTTATACATTTAATACTTATATGAAAATTTATTACTTCATAGACTTTATACAATTAATACTTATATGAAAATTTATTACTTCATAGACTTTATACTTTAATACTTATATGAAAATTTATTACTTCATAGACTTTATACATTTAATACTTATATGAAAATTTATTACTTCATAGACTTTATACAATTAATACTTATATGAAAATTTATTACTTCATAGACTTTATACTTTAATACTTATATGAAAATTTATTACTTCATAGACTTTATACATTTAATATTTATATGAAAATTTATTACTTCATAGACTTTATACAATTAATACTTATATGAAAATTTATTACTTCATAGACTTTATACAATTAATACTTATATGAAAATTTATTACTTCATAGACTTTATACATTTAATACTTATATGAAAATTTATTACTTCATAGGCTTTATACATTTACTACTTATATGAAAATTTATTACTTCATAGACTTTATACAATTAATACTTAGATGAAAATTTATTACTTCATAGACTTTATACATTTACTACTTATATGAAAATTTATTACTTCATAGACTTTATACATTTAATACTTATATGAAAATTTATTACTTCATAGACTTTATACTTTAATACTTATATGAAAATTTATTACTTCATAGACTTTATACAATTAATACTTATATGAAAATTTATTACTTCATAGACTTTATACATTTAATACTTATATGAAAATTTATTACTTCATAGACTTTATACATTTACTACTTATATGAAAATTTATTACTTCATAGACTTTATACAATTAATACTTATATGAAGATTTATTACTTCATAGACTTTATACTTTAATACTTATATGAAAATTTATTACTTCATAGACTTTATACATTTAATACTTATATGAAAATTTATTACTTCATAGACTTTATACAATTAATACTTATATGAAAATTTATTACTTCATAGACTTTATACTTTAATACTTATATGAAAATTTATTACTTCATAGACTTTATACATTTAATACTTATATGAAAATTTATTACTTCATAGACTTTATACAATTAATACTTATATGAAAATTTATTACTTCATAGACTTTATACAATTAATACTTATATGAAAATTTATTACTTCATAGACTTTATACAATTAATACTTATATGAAAATTTATTACTTCATAGACTTTATACAATTAATACTTATATGAAAATTTATTACTTCATAGACTTTATACAATTAATACTTATATGAAAATTTATTACTTCATAGACTTTATACATTTAATACTTATATGAAGATTTATTACTTCATAGACTTTATACATTTAATACTTATATGAAGATTTATTACTTCATAGACTTTATACAATTAATACTTATATGAAAATTTATTACTTCATAGACTTTATACAATTAATACTTATATGAAAATTTATTACTTCATAGACTTTATACATTTACTACTTATATGAAAATTTATTACTTCATAGACTTTATACAATTAATACTTATATGAAAATTTATTACTTCATAGACTTTATACAATTAATACTTATATGAAAATTTATTACTTCATAGACTTTATACAATTAATACTTATATGAAAATTTATTACTTCATAGACTTTATACAATTAATACTTATATGAAAATTTATTACTTCATAGACTTTATACATTTAATACTTATATGAAGATTTATTACTTCATAGACTTTATACAATTAATACTTATATGAAAATTTATTACTTCATAGACTTTATACAATTAATACTTATATGAAAATTTATTACTTCATAGACTTTATACAATTAATACTTATATGATAATTTATTACTTCATAGACTTTATTCAATTAATACTTATATGAAAATTTATTACTTCATAGACTTTATACATTTACTACTTATATGAAAATTTATTACTTCATAGACTTTATACAATTAATACTTATATGAAGATTTATTACTTCATAGACTTTATACAATTAATACTTATATGAAAATTTATTACTTCATAGACTTTATACATTTAATACTTATATGAGAATTTATTACTTCATAGTCTTTATACAATTAATACTTATATGAAAATTTATTACTTCATAGACTTTATACATTTACTACTTATATGAAAATTTATTACTTCATAGACTTTATACAATTAATACTTATATGAAGATTTATTACTTCATAGACTTTATACTTTAACACTTATATGAAAATTTATTACTTCATAGACTTTATACAATTAATACTTATATGAAAATTTATTACTTCATAGACTTTATACAATTAATACTTATATGAAAATTTATTACTTCATAGACTTTATACAATTAATACTTATATGAAAATTTATTACTTCATAGACTTTATACAATTAATACTTATATGAAAATTTATTACTTCATAGACTTTATACAATTAATACTTATATGAAAATTTATTACTTCATAGACTTTATACAATTAATACTTATATGAAAATTTATTACTTCATAGACTTTATACATTTAATACTTATATGAAGATTTATTACTTCATAGACTTTATACATTTAATACTTATATGAAGATTTATTACTTCATAGACTTTATACAATTAATACTTATATGAAAATTTATTACTTCATAGACTTTATACTTTAATACTTATATGAAAATTTATTACTTCATAGACTTTATACATTTAATACTTATATGAAAATTTATTACTTCATAGACTTTATACAATTAATACTTATATGAAAATTTATTACTTCATAGACTTTATACAATTAATACTTATATGAAAATTTATTACTTCATAGACTTTATACAATTAATACTTATATGAAAATTTATTACTTCATAGACTTTATACAATTAATACTTATATGAAAATTTATTACTTCATAGACTTTATACAATTAATACTTATATGAAAATTTATTACTTCATAGACTTTATACATTTAATACTTATATGAAGATTTATTACTTCATAGACTTTATACATTTAATACTTATATGAAGATTTATTACTTCATAGACTTTATACAATTAATACTTATATGAAAATTTATTACTTCATAGACTTTATACATTTAATACTTATATGAAAATTTATTACTTCATAGACTTTATACTTTCATACTTATATGAAAATTTATTACTTAATAGACTTTATGCAATTAATACTTATATGAAAATTTATTACTTCATAGACTTTATACAATTAATACTTATATGAAAATTTATTACTTCATAGACTTTATACATTTACTACTTATATGAAAATTTATTACTTCATAGACTTTATACATTTAATACTTATATGAAAATTTATTACTTCATAGACTTTATACAATTAATACTTATATGAAAATTTATTACTTCATAGGCTTTATACAATTAATACTTATATGAAAATTTATTACTTCATAGACTTTATACAATTAATACTTATATGAAAATTTATTACTTCATAGACTTTATACATTTAATACTTATATGAAGATTTATTACTTCATAGACTTTATACAATTAATACTTATATGAAAATTTATTACTTCATAGACTTTATACTTTAATACTTATATGAAAATTTATTACTTCATAGACTTTATACATTTAATACTTATATGAAAATTTATTACTTCATAGACTTTATACATTTACTACTTATATGAAAATTTATTACTTCATAGACTTTATACAATTAATACTTATATGAAGATTTATTACTTCATAGACTTTATACTTTAATACTTATATGAAAATTTATTACTTCATAGACTTTATACATTTAATACTTATATGAAAATTTATTACTTCATAGACTTTATACAATTAATACTTATATGAAAATTTATTACTTCATAGACTTTATACATTTAATACTTATATGAAAATTTATTACTTCATAGACTTTATACATTTAATACTTATATGAAAATTTATTACTTCATAGACTTTATACAATTAATACTTATATGAAAATTTATTACTTCATAGACTTTATACTTTAATACTTATATGAAAATTTATTACTTCATAGACTTTATACTTTAATACTTATATGAAAATTTATTACTTCATAGACTTTATACATTTAATACTTATATGAAAATTTATTACTTCATAGACTTTATACAATTAATACTTATATGAAAATTTATTACTTCATAGACTTTATACAATTAATACTTATATAAAAATTTATTACTTCATAGACTTTATACATTTAATACTTATATGAAAATTTATTACTTCATAGGCTTTATACATTTACTACTTATATGAAAATTTATTACTTCATAGACTTTATACATTTAATACTTATATGAAAATTTATTACTTCATAGACCTTATACATTTAATACTTATAAGAAAATTTATTACTTCATAGACTTTATACAATTAATACTTATATGAAAATTTATTACTTCATAGACTTTATACATTTAATACTTATATGAAAATTTATTACTTCATAGACTTTATACATTTAATACTTATATGAAAATTTATTACTTCATAGACTTTATACAATTAATACTTATATGAAAATTTATTACTTCATAGACTTTATACTTTAATACTTATATGAAAATTTATTACTTCATAGACTTTATACAATTAATACTTAGATGAAAATTTATTACTTCATAGACTTTATACATTTACTACTTATATGAAAATTTATTACTTCATAGACTTTATACTTTAATACTTATATGAAAATTTATTACTTCATAGACTTTATACATTTAATACTTATATGAAAATTTATTACTTCATAGACTTTATACAATTAATACTTATATGAAAATTTATTACTTCATAGGCTTTATACAATTAATACTTATATGAAAATTTATTACTTCATAGACTTTATACAATTAATACTTATATGAAAATTTATTACTTCATAGACTTTATACATTTAATACTTATATGAAAATTTATTACTTCATAGACTTTATACAATTAATACTTATATGATAATTTATTACTTCATAGACTTTATTCAATTAATACTTATATGAAAATTTATTACTTCATAGACTTTATACATTTACTACTTATATGAAAATTTATTACTTCATAGACTTTATACAATTAATACTTATATGAAAATTTATTACTTCATAGACTTTATACTTTAATACTTATATGAAAATTTATTACTTCATAGACTTTATACATTTAATACTTATATGAAAATTTATTACTTCATAGACTTTATACAATTAATACTTATATGAAAATTTATTACTTCATAGACTTTATACTTTAATACTTATATGAAAATTTATTACTTCATAGACTTTATACATTTAATACTTATATGAAAATTTATTACTTCATAGACTTTATACAATTAATACTTATATGAAAATTTATTACTTCATAGACTTTATACAATTAATACTTATATGAAAATTTATTACTTCATAGACTTTATACATTTAATACTTATATGAAAGTTTATTACTTCATAGGCTTTATACATTTACTACTTATATGAAAATTTATTACTTCATAGACTTTATACATTTAATACTTATATGAAAATTTATTACTTCATAGACCTTATACATTTAATACTTATAAGAAAATTTATTACTTCATAGACTTTATACATTTAATACTTACATGAAAATTTATTACTTCATAGACTTTATACCTTTAATACTTATATGAAAATTCATTACTTCATAGACTTTATACAATTAATACTTATATGAAAATTCATTACTTCATAGACTTTATACATTTAATACTTATATGAAAATGTATTACTTCATAGACTTTATACAATTAATACTTATATGAAAATTTATTACTTCATAGGCTTTATACAATTAATACTTATATGAAAATTTATTACTTCATAGACTTTATACAATTAATACTTATATGAAAATTTATTACTTCATAGACTTTATACATTTAATACTTATATGAAAATTTATTACTTCATAGACTTTATACAATTAATACTTATATGAAAATTTATTACTTCATAGACTTTATACAATTAATACTTATATGAAAATTTATCACTTCATAGACTTTATACATTTAATACTTATATGAAAATTTATTACTTCATAGACTTTATACATTTAATACTTATATGAAAATTTATTACTTCATAGACTTTATACTTTCATACTTATATGAAAATTTATTACTTCATAGACTTTATGCAATTAATACTTATATGAAAATTTATTACTTCATAGACTTTATACAATTAATACTTATATGAAAATTTATTACTTCATAGACTTTATACATTTACTACTTATATGAAAATTTATTACTTCATAGACTTTATACATTTAATACTTATATGAAAATTTATTACTTCATAGACTTTATACAATTAATACTTATATGAAAATTTATTACTTCATAGGCTTTATACAATTAATACTTATATGAAAATTTATTACTTCATAGACTTTATACAATTAATACTTATATGAAAATTTATTACTTCATAGACTTTATACATTTAATACTTATATGAAGATTTATTACTTCATAGACTTTATACAATTAATACTTATATGAAAATTTATTACTTCATAGACTTTATACTTTAATACTTATATGAAAATTTATTACTTCATAGACTTTATACATTTAATACTTATATGAAAATTTATTACTTCATAGACTTTATACAATTAATACTTATATGAAAATTTATTACTTCATAGACTTTATACATTTACTACTTATATGAAAATTTATTACTTCATAGACTTTATACATTTAATACTTATATGAAAATTTATTACTTCATAGACTTTATACAATTAATACTTATATGAAAATTTATTACTTCATAGACTTTATACATTTAATACTTATATGAAAATTTATTACTTCATAGACTTTATACATTTAATACTTATATGAAAATTTATTACTTCATAGACTTTATACAATTAATACTTATATGAAAATTTATTACTTCATAGACTTTATACTTTAATACTTATATGAAAATTTATTACTTCATAGACTTTATACTTTAATACTTATATGAAAATTTATTACTTCATAGACTTTATACAATTAATACTTATATGAAAATTTATTACTTCATAGACTTTATACATTTAATACTTATATGAAAATTTATTACTTCATAGACTTTATACATTTACTACTTATATGAAAATTTATTACTTCATAGACTTTATACAATTAATACTTATATGAAGATTTATTACTTCATAGACTTTATACTTTAATACTTATATGAAAATTTATTACTTCATAGACTTTATACATTTAATACTTATATGAAAATTTATTACTTCATAGACTTTATACAATTAATACTTATATGAAAATTTATTACTTCATAGACTTTATACTTTAATACTTATATGAAAATTTATTACTTCATAGACTTTATACATTTAATACTTATATGAAAATTTATTACTTCATAGACTTTATACAATTAATACTTATATGAAAATTTATTACTTCATAGACTTTATACAATTAATACTTATATGAAAATTTATTACTTCATAGACTTTATACAATTAATACTTATATGAAAGTTTATTACTTCATAGACTTTATACAATTAATACTTATATGAAAATTTATTACTTCATAGACTTTATACAATTAATACTTATATGAAAATTTATTACTTCATAGACTTTATACATTTAATACTTATATGAAGATTTATTACTTCATAGACTTTATACATTTAATACTTATATGAAGATTTATTACTTCATAGACTTTATACAATTAATACTTATATGAAAATTTATTACTTCATAGACTTTATACAATTAATACTTATATGAAAATTTATTACTTCATAGACTTTATACATTTACTACTTATATGAAAATTTATTACTTCATAGACTTTATACAATTAATACTTATATGAAAATTTATTACTTCATAGACTTTATACAATTAATACTTATATGAAAATTTATTACTTCATAGACTTTATACAATTAATACTTATATGAAAATTTATTACTTCATAGACTTTATACAATTAATACTTATATGAAAATTTATTACTTCATAGACTTTATACATTTAATACTTATATGAAGATTTATTACTTCATAGACTTTATACAATTAATACTTATATGAAAATTTATTACTTCATAGACTTTATACAATTAATACTTATATGAAAATTTATTACTTCATAGACTTTATACAATTAATACTTATATGATAATTTATTACTTCATAGACTTTATTCAATTAATACTTATATGAAAATTTATTACTTCATAGACTTTATACAATTAATACTTATATGAAAATTTATTACTTCATAGACTTTATACATTTACTACTTATATGAAAATTTATTACTTCATAGACTTTATACAATTAATACTTATATGAAAATTTATTACTTCATAGACTTTATACAATTAATACTTATATGAAAATTTATTACTTCATAGACTTTATACAATTAATACTTATATGAAAATTTATTACTTCATAGACTTTATACAATTAATACTTATATGAAAATTTATTACTTCATAGACTTTATACATTTAATACTTATATGAAGATTTATTACTTCATAGACTTTATACAATTAATACTTATATGAAAATTTATTACTTCATAGACTTTATACAATTAATACTTATATGAAAATTTATTACTTCATAGACTTTATACAATTAATACTTATATGATAATTTATTACTTCATAGACTTTATTCAATTAATACTTATATGAAAATTTATTACTTCATAGACTTTATACATTTACTACTTATATGAAAATTTATTACTTCATAGACTTTATACAATTAATACTTATATGAAGATTTATTACTTCATAGACTTTATACAATTAATACTTATATGAAAATTTATTACTTCATAGACTTTATACATTTAATACTTATATGAAAATTTATTACTTCATAGTCTTTATACAATTAATACTTATATGAAAATTTATTACTTCATAGACTTTATACATTTACTACTTATATGAAAATTTATTACTTCATAGACTTTATACAATTAATACTTATATGAAGATTTATTACTTCATAGACTTTATACTTTAATACTTATATGAAAATTTATTTATTCATAGACTTTATACAATTAATACTTATATGAAAATTTATTACTTCATAGACTTTATACAATTAATACTTATATGAAAATTTATTACTTCATAGACTTTATACAATTAATACTTATATGAAAATTTATTACTTCATAGACTTTATACAATTAATACTTATATGAAAATTTATTACTTCATAGACTTTATACAATTAATACTTATATGAAAATTTATTACTTCATAGACTTTATACAATTAATACTTATATGAAAATTTATTACTTCATAGACTTTATACATTTAATACTTATATGAAGATTTATTACTTCATAGACTTTATACATTTAATACTTATATGAAGATTTATTACTTCATAGACTTTATACAATTAATACTTATATGAAAATTTATTACTTCATAGACTTTATACAATTAATACTTATATGAAAATTTATTACTTCATAGACTTTATACATTTAATACTTATATGAAGATTTATTACTTCATAGACTTTATACATTTAATACTTATATGAAGATTTATTACTTCATAGACTTTATACAATTAATACTTATATGAAAATTTATTACTTCATAGACTTTATACAATTAATACTTATATGAAAATTTATTACTTCATAGACTTTATACATTTACTACTTATATGAAAATTTATTACTTCATAGACTTTATACAATTAATACTTATATGAAAATTTATTACTTCATAGACTTTATACAATTAATACTTATATGAAAATTTATTACTTCATAGACTTTATACAATTAATACTTATATGAAAATTTATTACTTCATAGACTTTATACAATTAATACTTATATGAAAATTTATTACTTCATAGACTTTATACATTTAATACTTATATGAAGATTTATTACTTCATAGACTTTATACAATTAATACTTATATGAAAATTTATTACTTCATAGACTTTATACAATTAATACTTATATGAAAATTTATTACTTCATAGACTTTATACAATTAATACTTATATGATAATTTATTACTTCATAGACTTTATTCAATTAATACTTATATGAAAATTTATTACTTCATAGACTTTATACAATTAATACTTATATGAAAATTTATTACTTCATAGACTTTATACATTTACTACTTATATGAAAATTTATTACTTCATAGACTTTATACAATTAATACTTATATGAAAATTTATTACTTCATAGACTTTATACAATTAATACTTATATGAAAATTTATTACTTCATAGACTTTATACATTTAATACTTATATGAAGATTTATTACTTCATAGACTTTATACATTTAATACTTATATGAAGATTTATTACTTCATAGACTTTATACAATTAATACTTATATGAAAATTTATTACTTCATAGACTTTATACAATTAATACTTATATGAAAATTTATTACTTCATAGACTTTATACATTTACTACTTATATGAAAATTTATTACTTCATAGACTTTATACAATTAATACTTATATGAAAATTTATTACTTCATAGACTTTATACAATTAATACTTATATGAAAATTTATTACTTCATAGACTTTATACAATTAATACTTATATGAAAATTTATTACTTCATAGACTTTATACAATTAATACTTATATGAAAATTTATTACTTCATAGACTTTATACATTTAATACTTATATGAAGATTTATTACTTCATAGACTTTATACAATTAATACTTATATGAAAATTTATTACTTCATAGACTTTATACAATTAATACTTATATGAAAATTTATTACTTCATAGACTTTATACAATTAATACTTATATGATAATTTATTACTTCATAGACTTTATTCAATTAATACTTATATGAAAATTTATTACTTCATAGACTTTATACAATTAATACTTATATGAAAATTTATTACTTCATAGACTTTATACATTTACTACTTATATGAAAATTTATTACTTCATAGACTTTATACAATTAATACTTATATGAAAATTTATTACTTCATAGACTTTATACAATTAATACTTATATGAAAATTTATTACTTCATAGACTTTATACAATTAATACTTATATGAAAATTTATTACTTCATAGACTTTATACAATTAATACTTATATGAAAATTTATTACTTCATAGACTTTATACATTTAATACTTATATGAAGATTTATTACTTCATAGACTTTATACAATTAATACTTATATGAAAATTTATTACTTCATAGACTTTATACAATTAATACTTATATGAAAATTTATTACTTCATAGACTTTATACAATTAATACTTATATGATAATTTATTACTTCATAGACTTTATTCAATTAATACTTATATGAAAATTTATTACTTCATAGACTTTATACATTTACTACTTATATGAAAATTTATTACTTCATAGACTTTATACAATTAATACTTATATGAAGATTTATTACTTCATAGACTTTATACAATTAATACTTATATGAAAATTTATTACTTCATAGACTTTATACATTTAATACTTATATGAAAATTTATTACTTCATAGTCTTTATACAATTAATACTTATATGAAAATTTATTACTTCATAGACTTTATACATTTACTACTTATATGAAAATTTATTACTTCATAGACTTTATACAATTAATACTTATATGAAGATTTATTACTTCATAGACTTTATACTTTAATACTTATATGAAAATTTATTTATTCATAGACTTTATACAATTAATACTTATATGAAAATTTATTACTTCATAGACTTTATACAATTAATACTTATATGAAAATTTATTACTTCATAGACTTTATACAATTAATACTTATATGAAAATTTATTACTTCATAGACTTTATACAATTAATACTTATATGAAAATTTATTACTTCATAGACTTTATACAATTAATACTTATATGAAAATTTATTACTTCATAGACTTTATACAATTAATACTTATATGAAAATTTATTACTTCATAGACTTTATACATTTAATACTTATATGAAGATTTATTACTTCATAGACTTTATACATTTAATACTTATATGAAGATTTATTACTTCATAGACTTTATACAATTAATACTTATATGAAAATTTATTACTTCATAGACTTTATACAATTAATACTTATATGAAAATTTATTACTTCATAGACTTTATACATTTAATACTTATATGAAGATTTATTACTTCATAGACTTTATACATTTAATACTTATATGAAGATTTATTACTTCATAGACTTTATACAATTAATACTTATATGAAAATTTATTACTTCATAGACTTTATACAATTAATACTTATATGAAAATTTATTACTTCATAGACTTTATACATTTACTACTTATATGAAAATTTATTACTTCATAGACTTTATACAATTAATACTTATATGAAAATTTATTACTTCATAGACTTTATACAATTAATACTTATATGAAAATTTATTACTTCATAGACTTTATACAATTAATACTTATATGAAAATTTATTACTTCATAGACTTTATACAATTAATACTTATATGAAAATTTATTACTTCATAGACTTTATACATTTAATACTTATATGAAGATTTATTACTTCATAGACTTTATACAATTAATACTTATATGAAAATTTATTACTTCATAGACTTTATACAATTAATACTTATATGAAAATTTATTACTTCATAGACTTTATACAATTAATACTTATATGATAATTTATTACTTCATAGACTTTATTCAATTAATACTTATATGAAAATTTATTACTTCATAGACTTTATACAATTAATACTTATATGAAAATTTATTACTTCATAGACTTTATACATTTACTACTTATATGAAAATTTATTACTTCATAGACTTTATACAATTAATACTTATATGAAAATTTATTACTTCATAGACTTTATACAATTAATACTTATATGAAAATTTATTACTTCATAGACTTTATACAATTAATACTTATATGAAAATTTATTACTTCATAGACTTTATACAATTAATACTTATATGAAAATTTATTACTTCATAGACTTTATACATTTAATACTTATATGAAGATTTATTACTTCATAGACTTTATACAATTAATACTTATATGAAAATTTATTACTTCATAGACTTTATACAATTAATACTTATATGAAAATTTATTACTTCATAGACTTTATACAATTAATACTTATATGATAATTTATTACTTCATAGACTTTATTCAATTAATACTTATATGAAAATTTATTACTTCATAGACTTTATACATTTACTACTTATATGAAAATTTATTACTTCATAGACTTTATACAATTAATACTTATATGAAGATTTATTACTTCATAGACTTTATACAATTAATACTTATATGAAAATTTATTACTTCATAGACTTTATACATTTAATACTTATATGAAAATTTATTACTTCATAGTCTTTATACAATTAATACTTATATGAAAATTTATTACTTCATAGACTTTATACATTTACTACTTATATGAAAATTTATTACTTCATAGACTTTATACAATTAATACTTATATGAAGATTTATTACTTCATAGACTTTATACTTTAATACTTATATGAAAATTTATTTATTCATAGACTTTATACAATTAATACTTATATGAAAATTTATTACTTCATAGACTTTATACAATTAATACTTATATGAAAATTTATTACTTCATAGACTTTATACAATTAATACTTATATGAAAATTTATTACTTCATAGACTTTATACAATTAATACTTATATGAAAATTTATTACTTCATAGACTTTATACAATTAATACTTATATGAAAATTTATTACTTCATAGACTTTATACAATTAATACTTATATGAAAATTTATTACTTCATAGACTTTATACATTTAATACTTATATGAAGATTTATTACTTCATAGACTTTATACATTTAATACTTATATGAAGATTTATTACTTCATAGACTTTATACAATTAATACTTATATGAAAATTTATTACTTCATAGACTTTATACTTTAATACTTATATGAAAATTTATTACTTCATAGACTTTATACATTTAATACTTATATGAAAATTTATTACTTCATAGACTTTATACAATTAATACTTATATGAAAATTTATTACTTCATAGACTTTATACAATTAATACTTATATGAAAATTTATTACTTCATAGACTTTATACAATTAATACTTATATGAAAATTTATTACTTCATAGACTTTATACAATTAATACTTATATGAAAATTTATTACTTCATAGACTTTATACAATTAATACTTATATGAAAATTTATTACTTCATAGACTTTATACATTTAATACTTATATGAAGATTTATTACTTCATAGACTTTATACATTTAATACTTATATGAAGATTTATTACTTCATAGACTTTATACAATTAATACTTATATGAAAATTTATTACTTCATAGACTTTATACATTTAATACTTATATGAAAATTTATTACTTCATAGACTTTATACTTTCATACTTATATGAAAATTTATTACTTCATAGACTTTATGCAATTAATACTTATATGAAAATTTATTACTTCATAGACTTTATACAATTAATACTTATATGAAAATTTATTACTTCATAGACTTTATACATTTACTACTTATATGAAAATTTATTACTTCATAGACTTTATACATTTAATACTTATATGAAAATTTATTACTTCATAGACTTTATACAATAAATACTTATATGAAAATTTATTACTTCATAGGCTTTATACAATTAATACTTATATGAAAATTTATTACTTCATAGACTTTATACAATTAATACTTATATGAAAATTTATTACTTCATAGACTTTATACATTTAATACTTATATGAAGATTTATTACTTCATAGACTTTATACAATTAATACTTATATGAAAATTTATTACTTCATAGACTTTATACTTTAATACTTATATGAAAATTTATTACTTCATAGACTTTATACATTTAATACTTATATGAAAATTTATTACTTCATAGACTTTATACATTTACTACTTATATGAAAATTTATTACTTCATAGACTTTATACAATTAATACTTATATGAAGATTTATTACTTCATAGACTTTATACTTTAATACTTATATGAAAATTTATTACTTCATAGACTTTATACATTTAATACTTATATGAAAATTTATTACTTCATAGACTTTATACAATTAATACTTATATGAAAATTTATTACTTCATAGACTTTATACATTTAATACTTATATGAAAATTTATTACTTCATAGACTTTATACATTTAATACTTATATGAAAATTTATTACTTCATAGGCTTTATACAATTAATACTTATATGAAAATTTATTACTTCATAGACTTTATACTTTAATACTTATATGAAAATTTATTACTTCATAGACTTTATACATTTAATACTTATATGAAAATTTATTACTTCATAGACTTTATACATTTACTACTTATATGAAAATTTATTACTTCATAGACTTTATACATTTAATACTTATATGAAAATTTATTACTTCATAGACTTTATACAATTAATACTTATATGAAAATTTATTACTTCATAGGCTTTATACAATTAATACTTATATGAAAATTTATTACTTCATAGACTTTATACAATTAATACTTATATGAAAATTTATTACTTCATAGACTTTATACATTTAATACTTATATGAAAATTTATTACTTCATAGACTTTATACAATTAATACTTATATGATAATTTATTACTTCATAGACTTTATTCAATTAATACTTATATGAAAATTTATTACTTCATAGACTTTATACATTTACTACTTATATGAAAATTTATTACTTCATAGACTTTATACAATTAATACTTATATGAAGATTTATTACTTCATAGACTTTATACAATTAATACTTATATGAAAATTTATTACTTCATAGACTTTATACATTTAATACTTATATGAAAATTTATTACTTCATAGTCTTTATACAATTAATACTTATATGAAAATTTATTACTTCATAGAGTTTATACATTTACTACTTATATGAAAATTTATTACTTCATAGACTTTATACAATTAATACTTATATGAAGATTTATTACTTCATAGACTTTATACTTTAATACTTATATGAAAATTTATTACTTCATAGACTTTATACATTTAATACTTATATGAAAATTTATTACTTCATAGACTTTATACAATTAATACTTATATGAAAATTTATTACTTCATAGACTTTATACTTTAATACTTATATGAAAATTTATTACTTCATAGACTTTATACATTTAATACTTATATGAAAATTTATTACTTCATAGACTTTATACAATTAATACTTATATGAAAATTTATTACTTCATAGACTTTATACAATTAATACTTATATAAAAATTTATTACTTCATAGACTTTATACATTTAATACTTATATGAAAATTTATTACTTCATAGGCTTTATACATTTACTACTTATATGAAAATTTATTACTTCATAGACTTTATACATTTAATACTTATATGAAAATTTATTACTTCATAGACCTTATACATTTAATACTTATAAGAAAATTTATTACTTCATAGACTTTATACAATTAATACTTATATGAAAATTTATTACTTCATAGACTTTATACATTTAATACTTATATGAAAATTTATTACTTCATAGACTTTATACATTTAATACTTATATGAAAATTTATTACTTCATAGACTTTATACAATTAATACTTATATGAAAATTTATTACTTCATAGACTTTATACTTTAATACTTATATGAAAATTTATTACTTCATAGACTTTATACAATTAATACTTAGATGAAAATTTATTACTTCATAGACTTTATACATTTACTACTTATATGAAAATTTATTACTTCATAGACTTTATACTTTAATACTTATATGAAAATTTATTACTTCATAGACTTTATACATTTAATACTTATATGAAAATTTATTACTTTATAGACTTTATACATTTAATACTTATATGAAAATTTATTACTTCATAGACCTTATACATTTAATACTTATAAGAAAATTTATTACTTCATAGACTTTATACCTTTAATACTTATATGAAAATTCATTACTTCATAGACTTTATACAATTAATACTTATATGAAAATTCATTACTTCATAGACTTTATACATTTAATACTTATATGAAAATGTATTACTTCATAGACTTTATACAATTAATACTTATATGAAAATTTATTACTTCATAGGCTTTATACAATTAATACTTATATGAAAATTTATTACTTCATAGACTTTATACAATTAATACTTATATGAAAATTTATTACTTCATAGACTTTATACAATTAATACTTATATGAAAATTTATTACTTCATAGACTTTATACAATTAATACTTATATGAAAATTTATTACTTCATAGACTTTATACAATTAATACTTATATGAAAATTTATCACTTCATAGACTTTATACATTTAATACTTATATGAAAATTTATTACTTCATAGACTTTATACATTTAATACTTATATGAAAATTTATTACTTCATAGACTTTATACTTTCATACTTATATGAAAATTTATTACTTCATAGACTTTATGCAATTAAT
The DNA here is from genome assembly GCF_042242935.1 of Bactrocera oleae. Lineage (NCBI taxonomy): Eukaryota > Metazoa > Arthropoda > Insecta > Diptera > Tephritidae > Bactrocera > Bactrocera oleae. The sequence continues at coordinate 302,738 of NC_091541.1, forward strand.
ACTTATATGAAAATTTATTACTTCATAGACTTTATACAATTAATACTTATATGAAAATTTATTACTTCATAGACTTTATACATTTACTACTTATATGAAAATTTATTACTTCATAGACTTTATACATTTAATACTTATATGAAAATTTATTACTTCATAGACTTTATACAATTAATACTTATATGAAAATTTATTACTTCATAGGCTTTATACAATTAATACTTATATGAAAATTTATTACTTCATAGACTTTATACAATTAATACTTATATGAAAATTTATTACTTCATAGACTTTATACATTTAATACTTATATGAAGATTTATTACTTCATAGACTTTATACAATTAATACTTATATGAAAATTTATTACTTCATAGGCTTTATACAATTAATACTTATATGAAAATTTATTACTTCATAGACTTTATACAATTAATACTTATATGAACATTTATTACTTCATAGACTTTATACATTTACTACTTATATGAAAATTTATTACTTCATAGACTTTATACAATTAATACTTATATGAAAATTTATTACTTCATAGACTTTATACTTTAATACTTATAAGAAAATTTATTACTTCATAGACTTTATACATTTAATACTTATATGAAAATTTATTACTTCATAGACTTTATACAATTAATACTTATATGAAAATTTATTACTTCATAGACTTTATACAATTAATACTTATATGAAAATTTATTACTTCATAGACTTTATACTTTAATACTTATATGAAAATTTATTACTTCATAGACTTTATACATTTAATACTTATATGAAAATTTATTACTTCATAGGCTTTATACAATTAATACTTATATGAAAATTTATTACTTCATAGACTTTATACATTTAATACTTATATGAAAATTTTTTACTTCATAGACTTTATACATTTAATACTTATATGAAAATTTATTACTTCATAGACTTTATACATTTAATACTTATATGAAAATTTATTACTTCATAGACTTTGTACCTTTAATACTTATATGAAAATTCATTACTTCATAGACTTTATACAATTAATACTTATATGAAAATTTATTACTTCATAGGCTTTATACAATTAATACTTATATGAAAATTTATTACTTCATAGACTTTATACAATTAATACTTATATGAAAATTTATTACTTCATAGACTTTATACTTTAATACTTATATGAAAATTTATTACTTCATAGACTTTATACAATTAATACTTAGATGAAAATTTATTACTTCATAGACTTTATACATTTACTACTTATATGAAAATTTATTACTTCATAGACTTTATACTTTAATACTTATATGAAAATTTATTACTTCATAGACTTTATACATTTAATACTTATATGAAAATTTATTACTTTATAGACTTTATACATTTAATACTTATATGAAAATTTATTACTTCATAGACCTTATACATTTAATACTTATAAGAAAATTTATTACTTCATAGACTTTATACCTTTAATACTTATATGAAAATTCATTACTTCATAGACTTTATACAATTAATACTTATATGAAAATTCATTACTTCATAGACTTTATACATTTAATACTTATATGAAAATGTATTACTTCATAGACTTTATACAATTAATACTTATATGAAAATTTATTACTTCATAGGCTTTATACAATTAATACTTATATGAAAATTTATTACTTCATAGACTTTATACAATTAATACTTATATGAAAATTTATTACTTCATAGACTTTATACAATTAATACTTATATGAAAATTTATTACTTCATAGACTTTATACAATTAATACTTATATGAAAATTTATTACTTCATAGACTTTATACAATTAATACTTATATGAAAATTTATCACTTCATAGACTTTATACATTTAATACTTATATGAAAATTTATTACTTCATAGACTTTATACATTTAATACTTATATGAAAATTTATTACTTCATAGACTTTATACTTTCATACTTATATGAAAATTTATTACTTCATAGACTTTATGCAATTAATACTTATATGAAAATTTATTACTTCATAGACTTTATACAATTAATACTTATATGAAAATTTATTACTTCATAGACTTTATACATTTACTACTTATATGAAAATTTATTACTTCATAGACTTTATACATTTAATACTTATATGAAAATTTATTACTTCATAGACTTTATACAATTAATACTTATATGAAAATTTATTACTTCATAGGCTTTATACAATTAATACTTATATGAAAATTTATTACTTCATAGACTTTATACAATTAATACTTATATGAAAATTTATTACTTCATAGACTTTATACATTTAATACTTATATGAAGATTTATTACTTCATAGACTTTATACAATTAATACTTATATGAAAATTTATTACTTCATAGGCTTTATACAATTAATACTTATATGAAAATTTATTACTTCATAGACTTTATACAATTAATACTTATATGAACATTTATTACTTCATAGACTTTATACATTTACTACTTATATGAAAATTTATTACTTCATAGACTTTATACAATTAATACTTATATGAAAATTTATTACTTCATAGACTTTATACTTTAATACTTATAAGAAAATTTATTACTTCATAGACTTTATACATTTAATACTTATATGAAAATTTATTACTTCATAGACTTTATACAATTAATACTTATATGAAAATTTATTACTTCATAGACTTTATACAATTAATACTTATATGAAAATTTATTACTTCATAGACTTTATACTTTAATACTTATATGAAAATTTATTACTTCATAGACTTTATACATTTAATACTTATATGAAAATTTATTACTTCATAGGCTTTATACAATTAATACTTATATGAAAATTTATTACTTCATAGACTTTATACATTTAATACTTATATGAAAATTTTTTACTTCATAGACTTTATACATTTAATACTTATATGAAAATTTATTACTTCATAGACTTTATACATTTAATACTTATATGAAAATTTATTACTTCATAGACTTTGTACCTTTAATACTTATATGAAAATTCATTACTTCATAGACTTTATACAATTAATACTTATATGAAAATTTATTACTTCATAGGCTTTATACAATTAATACTTATATGAAAATTTATTACTTCATAGACTTTATACATTTAATACTTATATGAAAATTTATTACTTCATAGACTTTATACATTTAATACTTATATGAAAATTTATTACTTCATAGGCTTTATACAATTAATACTTATATGAAAATTTATTACTTCATAGACTTTATACATTTAATACTTATATGAAAATTTTTTACTTCATAGACTTTATACATTTAATACTTATATGAAAATTTATTACTTCATAGACTTTATACATTTAATACTTATATGAAAATTTATTACTTCATAGACTTTGTACCTTTAATACTTATATGAAAATTCATTACTTCATAGACTTTATACAATTAATACTTATATGAAAATTCATTACTTCATAGACTTTATACATTTAATACGTATATGAAAATTTATTACTTCATAGACTTTATACCTTTAATACTTATATGAAAATTCATTACTTCATAGACTTTATACAATTAATACTTATATGAAAATTCATTACTTCATAGACTTTATACATTTAATACGTATATGAAAATGTATTACTTCATAGACTTTATACATTTAATACTTATATGAAAATTCATTACTTCATAGACTTTATATTTTTTATACTTATATAAAAATTTATTACTTCATAGACTTTATATTTTACTGCATAGACTTTATACATTTAATACATATATGAAAATTTATTACTTCATAGACTTTATACAATTAATACTTATATGAAAATTTATTACTTCATAGACTTTATACAATTAATACTTATATGAAAATTTATTACTTCATAGATTTTATACAATTAATACTTATATGAAAATTTATTACTTCATAGACTTTATACATTTATTACTTATATGAAAATTTATTACTTCATAGACTTTATACATTTAATACTTATATGAAAATTTATTACTTCACAGACTTTATACTTTAATACTTACATGAAAATTTATTACTTCATAGACTTTTTGCAATTAATACTTATATGAAAATTTATTACTTCATAGACTTTATACAATTAATACTTATATGAAAATTTATTACTTCATAGACTTTATACATTTACTACTTATATGAAAATTTATTACTTCATAGACTTTATACATTTAATACTTATATGAAAATTTATTACTTCATAGACTTTATACAATTAATACTTATATGAAAATTTACTGCTTCATAGGCTTTATACAATTAATACTTATATGAAAATTTATTACTTCATAGACTTTATACAATTAATACTTATATGAAAATTTATTACTTCATAGACTTTATACATTTAATACTTATATGAAAATTTATTACTTCATAGACTTTATACAATTAATACTTATATGAAAATTTATTACTTCATAGACTTTATACAATTAAGACTTATATGAAAATTTATTACTTCATAGACTTTATACAATTAATTCTTATATGAACATTTATTACTTCATAGACTTTATACATTTACTACTTATATGAAAATTTATTACTTCATAGACTTTATACAATTAATACTTATATGAAAATTTATTACTTCATAGACTTTATACTTTAATACTTATATGAAAAGTTTTTACTTCATAGACTTTATACATTTAATACTTATATGAAAATTTATTACTTCATAGACTTTATACATTTAATACTTATATGAAAATTTATTACTTCATAGACTTTGTACCTTTAATACTTATATGAAAATTCATTACTTCATAGACTTTATACCTTTAATACTTATATGAAAATTCATTACTTCATAGACTTTATACAATTAATACTTATATGAAAATTTATTACTTCATAGACTTTATACATTTAATACGTATATGAAAATTTATTACTTCATAGACTTTATACATTTAATACTTATATGAAAATTCATTACTTCATAGACTTTATATTTTTTATACCTATATAAAAATTTATTACTTCATAGACTTTATATTTTACTTCATAGACTTTATACATTTAATACTTATATGAAAATTTATTACTTCATAGACTTTATACAATTAATACTTATATGAAAATTTATTACTTCATAGACTTTATACAATTAATACTTATATGAAAATTTATTACTTCATAGACTTTATACAATTAATACTTATGTGAAAATTTATTACTTCACAGACTTTATACATTTAATACTTATATGAAAATTTATTACTTCATAGACTTTATACATTTACTACTTATATGAAAATTTATTACTTCATAGACTTTATACTTTAATACTTATATGAAAATTTATTACTTCATAGACTTTATACAATTAATACTTATATGAAAATTTATTACTTCATAGACTTTATACAATTAATACTTATATGAAATTTTATTACTTCATAGACTTTATACATTTACTACTTATATGAAAATTTATTACTTCATAGACTTTATACATTTAATACTTATATGAAAATTTATTACTTCATAGACTTTATACAATTATTACTTATATGAAAATTTATTACTTCATAGATTTTATACATTTACTACTTATATGAAAATTTATTACTTCATAGACTTTATACATTTAATACTTATATGAAAATTTATTACTTCATTGACTTTATACAATTAATACTTATATGAAAATTTATTACTTCATAGACTTTATACAATTAATACTTATATGAAAATTTATTACTTCATAGACTTTATACAATTAATACTTATATGAAAATTTATTACTTCATAGACTTTATACATTTACTACTTATATGAAAATTTATTACTTCATAGACTTTATACAATTAATACTTATATGAAAATTTATTACTTCATAGACTTTATACTTTAATACTTATATGAAAATTTATTACTTCATAGACTTTATACATTTAATACTTATATGAAAATTTATTACTTCATAGACTTTATACAATTAATACTTATATGAAAATTTATTACTTCATAGACTTTATACAATTAATACTTATATGAAAATTTATTACTTCATAGACTTTATACTTTAATACTTATATGAAAATGTATTACTTCATAGACTTTATACATTTAATACTTATATGAAAATTTATTACTTCATAGACTTTATACAATTAATACTTATATGAAAATTTATTACTTCATAGACTTTATACAATTAATACTTATATGAAAATTTATTACTTCATAGACTTTATACATTTAATACTTATATGAAAATTTATTACTTCAAAGGCTTTATACATTTACTACTTATATGAAAATTTATTACTTCCTAGACTTTATACAATTAATACTTATATGAAAATGCATTACTTCATAGACTTTATACTTTAATACTTATATGAAAATTTATTACTTCATAGACTTTATACATTTAATACTTATATGAAAATTTATTACTTCATAGACTTTGTACCTTTAATACTTATATGAAAATTCATTACTTCATAGACTTTATACAATTAATACTTACATGAAAATGCATTACTTCATAGACTTTATAAATTTAATACTTATATGAAAATTTATTACTTCATAGACTTTGTACCTTTAATACTTATATGAAAATTCATTACTTCATAGACTTAATACAATTAATACTTATATGAAAATGCATTACTTCATAGACTTTATACATTTAATACTTATATGAAAATTTATTACTTCATAGACTTTATACATTTAATACTTATATGAAAATTTATTACTTCATAGGCTTTATACCTTTAATACTTATATGAAAATTCATTACTTCATAGACTTTATACAATTAATACTTATATGAAAATGCATTAATTCATAGACTTTATACAATTAATACTTATATGAAAATGCATTACTTCATAGACTTTATACAATTAATACTTATATGAAAATGCATTACTTCATAGACTTTATACATTTAATACTTATATGAAAATTTATTACTTCATAGACTTTATACATTTAATACTTATATGAAAATTTATTACTTCATAGACTTTGTACCTTTAATACTTATATGAAAATTCATTACTTCATAGACTTTATACAATTAATACTTATATGAAAATGCATTACTTCATAGACTTTATACATTTAATACTTATATGAAAATTTATTACTTCATAGACTTTGTACCTTTAATACTTATATGAAAATTCATTACTTCATAGACTTTATACAATTAATACTTATATGAAAATTTTTTACTTCATAGACTTTATACATTTAATACTTATATGAAAATTTATTACTTCATAGACTTTATACATTTAATACTTATATGAAAATTTATTACTTCATAGGCTTTATACCTTTAATACTTATATGAAAATTCATTACTTCATAGACTTTATACAATTAATACTTATATGAAAATGCATTACTTCATAGACTTTGTACCTTTAATACTTATATGAAAATTCATTACTTCATAGACTTTATACAATTAATACTTATATGAAAATGCATTACTTCATAGACTTTATACATTTAATACTTATATGAAAATTTATTACTTCATAGACTTTATACATTTAATACTTATATGAAAATTTATTACTTCATAGACTTTATACATTTAATACTTATATGAAAATTTATTACTTCATAGACTTTGTACCTTTAATACTTATATGAAAATTCATTACTTCATAGACTTTATACAATTAATACTTATACGAAAATGCATTACTTCATAGACTTTATACATTTAATACTTATATGAAAATTTATTACTTCATAGACTTTGTACCTTTAATACTTATATGAAAATTCATTACTTCATACACTTTATACAATTAATACTTATATGAAAATTTTTTACTTCATAGACTTTATACATTTAATACTTATATGAAAATTTATTACTTCATAGACTTTATACATTTAATACTTATATGAAAATTTATTACTTCATAGACTTTGTACCTTTAATACTTATATGAAAATGCATTACTTCATAGACTTTATACAATTAATACTTATATGAAAATGCATTACTTCATAGACTTTATACATTTAATACTTATATGAAAATTTATTACTTCATAGACTTTGTACCTTTAATACTTATATGAAAATTCATTACTTCATAGACTTTATACAATTAATACTTATATGAAAATTTTTTACTTCATAGACTTTATACATTTAATACTTATATGAAAATTTATTACTTCATAGACTTTATACATTTAATACTTATATGAAAATTTATTACTTCATAGGCTTTATACCTTTAATACTTATATGAAAATTCATTACTTCATAGACTTTATACAATTAATACTTATATGAAAATGCATTACTTCATAGACTTTGTACCTTTAATACTTATATGAAAATTCATTACTTCATAGACTTTATACAATTAATACTTATATGAAAATGCATTACTTCATAGACTTTATACATTTAATACTTATATGAAAATTTATTACTTCATAGACTTTATACATTTAATACTTATATGAAAATTTATTACTTCATAGACTTTATACATTTAATACTTATATGAAAATTTATTACTTCATAGACTTTGTACCTTTAATACTTATATGAAAATTCATTACTTCATAGACTTTATACAATTAATACTTATACGAAAATGCATTACTTCATAGACTTTATACATTTAATACTTATATGAAAATTTATTACTTCATAGACTTTGTACCTTTAATACTTATATGAAAATTCATTACTTCATACACTTTATACAATTAATACTTATATGAAAATTTTTTACTTCATAGACTTTATACATTTAATACTTATATGAAAATTTATTACTTCATAGACTTTATACATTTAATACTTATATGAAAATTTATTACTTCATAGACTTTGTACCTTTAATACTTATATGAAAATTCATTACTTCATAGATTTTATACAATTAATACTTATATGAAAATGCATTACTTCATAGACTTTATACATTTAATACTTATATGAAAATTTATTACTTCATAGACTTTGTACCTTTAATACTTATATGAAAATTCATTACTTCATAGACTTTATACAATTAATACTTATATGAAAATTTTTTACTTCATAGATTTTATACATTTAATACTTATATGAAAATTTATTACTTCATAGACTTTATACATTTAATACTTATATGAAAATTTATTACTTCATAGGCTTTATACCTTTAATACTTATATGAAAATTCATTACTTCATAGACTTTATTCAATTAATACTTATATGAAAATGCATTACTTCATAGACTTTGTACCTTTAATACTTATATGAAAATTCATTACTTCATAGACTTTATACAATTAATACTTATATGAAAATGCATTACTTCATAGACTTTATACATTTAATACTTATATGAAAATTTATTACTTCATAGACTTTAAACATTTAATACTTATATGAAAATTTATTACTTCATAGACTTTGTACCTTTAATACTTATATGAAAATTCATTACTTCATAGACTTTATACAATTAATACTTATATGAAAATGCATTACTTCATAGACTTTATACATTTAATACTTATATGAAAATTTATTACTTCATAGACTTTAAACATTTAATACTTATATGAAAATTTATTACTTCATAGACTTTGTACCTTTAATACTTATATGAAAATTCATTACTTCATAGACTTTATACATTTAATACTTATATGAAAATTTATTACTTCATAGACTTTATACATTTAATACTTATATGAAAATTTATTACTTCATAGACTTTGTACCTTTAATACTTATATGAAAATTCATTACTTCATAGACTTTATACAATTAATACTTATATGAAAATCTTTTACTTCATAGACTTTATACATTTAATACTTATATGAAAATTTATTACTTCATAGACTTTATACATTTAATACTTATATGAAAATTTATTACTTCATAGACTTTGTACCTTTAATACTAATATGAAAATTCATTACTTCATAGACTTTATACAATTAATACTTATATGAAAATGCATTACTTCATAGACTTTATACATTTAATACTTATATGAAAATTTATTACTTCATAGACTTTATACATTTAATACTTATATGAAAATTTATTACTTCATAGGCTTTATACAATTAATACTTATATGAAAATTTATTACTTCATAGACTTTATACATTTAATACTTATATGAAAATTTATTACTTCATAGACTTTATACATTTAATACTTATATGAAAATTTATTACTTCATAGGCTTTATACAATTAATACTTATATGAAAATTTATTACTTCATAGACTTTATACATTTAATACTTATATGAAAATTTTTTACTTCATAGACTTTATACATTAAATACTTATATGAAAATTTATTACTTCATAGACTTTATACATTTAATACTTATATGAAAATTTATTACTTCATAGACTTTGTACCTTTAATACTTATATGAAAATTCATTACTTCATAGACTTTATACAATTAATACTTATATGAAAATTTATTACTTCATAGACTTTATACTTTAATACTTATAAGAAAATTTATTACTTCATAGACTTTATACATTTAATACTTATATGAAAATTTATTACTTCATAGACTTTATACAATTAATACTTATATGAAAATTTATTACTTCATAGACTTTATACAATTAATACTTATATGAAAATTTATTACTTCATAGACTTTATACTTTAATACTTATATGAAAATTTATTACTTCATAGACTTTATACATTTAATACTTATATGAAAATTTATTACTTCATAGGCTTTATACAATTAATACTTATATGAAAATTTATTACTTCATAGACTTTATACATTTAATACTTATATGAAAATTTTTTACTTCATAGACTTTATACATTTAATACTTATATGAAAATTTATTACTTCATAGACTTTATACATTTAATACTTATATGAAAATTTATTACTTCATAGACTTTGTACCTTTAATACTTATATGAAAATTTATTACTTCATAGACTTTATACATTTAATACTTATATGAAAATTTATTACTTCATTGACTTTATACAATTAATACTTATATGAAAATTTATTACTTCATAGACTTTATACAATTAATACTTATATGAAAATTTATTACTTCATAGACTTTATACAATTAATACTTATATGAAAATTTATTACTTCATAGACTTTATACATTTACTACTTATATGAAAATTTATTACTTCATAGACTTTATACAATTAATACTTATATGAAAATTCATTACTTCATAGACTTTATACAATTAATACTTATATGAAAATTCATTACTTCATAGACTTTATACATTTAATACTTATATGAAAATTTATTACTTCATAGACTTTATACATTTAATACGTATATGAAAATTTATTACTTCATAGACTTTATACAATTAATACTTATATGAAAATTCATTACTTCATAGACTTTATACAATTAATACTTATATGAAAATTCATTACTTCATAGACTTTATACAATTAATACTTATATGAAAATTTATTACTTCATAGACTTTATACATTTAATACGTATATGAAAATTTATTACTTCATAGACTTTATACATTTACTACTTATATGAAAATTTATTACTTCATAGACTTTATACAATTAATACTTATATGAAAATTCATTACTTCATAGACTTTATACAATTAATACTTATATGAAAATTCATTACTTCATAGACTTTATACAATTAATACTTATATGAAAATTTATTACTTCATAGACTTTATACAATTAATACTTATATGAAAATTCATTACTTCATAGACTTTATACAATTAATACTTATATGAAAATTCATTACTTCATAGACTTTATACAATTAATACTTATATGAAAATTCATTACTTCATAGACTTTATACATTTAATACTTATATGAAAATTTATTACTTCATAGACTTTATACATTTACTACTTATATGAAAATTTATTACTTCATAGACTTTATACAATTAATACTTATATGAAAATTCATTACTTCATAGACTTTATACAATTAATACTTATATGAAAATTCATTACTTCATAGACTTTATACAATTAATACTTATATGAAAATTCATTACTTCATAGACTTTATACAATTAATACTTATATGAAAATTTATTACTTCATAGACTTTATACATTTAATACGTATATGAAAATTTATTACTTCATAGACTTTATACAATTAATACTTATATGAAAATTCATTACTTCATAGACTTTATACAATTAATACTTATATGAAAATTCATTACTTCATAGACTTTATACAATTAATACTTATATGAAAATTCATTACTTCATAGACTTTATACATTTAATACTTATATGAAAATTTATTACTTCATAGACTTTATACATTTACTACTTATATGAAAATTTATTACTTCATAGACTTTATACAATTAATACTTATATGAAAATTCATTACTTCATAGACTTTATACAATTAATACTTATATGAAAATTCATTACTTCATAGACTTTATACAATTAATACTTATATGAAAATTTATTACTTCATAGACTTTATACATTTAATACGTATATGAAAATTTATTACTTCATAGACTTTATACATTTAATACTTATATGAAAATTCATTACTTCATAGACTTTATATTTTTTATACCTATATAAAAATTTATTACTTCATAGACTTTATATTTTACTTCATAGACTTTATACATTTAATACTTATATGAAAATTTATTACTTCATAGACTTTATACAATTAATACTTATATGAAAATTTATTACTTCATAGACTTTATACAATTAATACTTATATGAAAATTTATTACTTCATAGACTTTATACAATTAATACTTATGTGAAAATTTATTACTTCATAGACTTTATACATTTAATACTTATATGAAAATTTATTACTTCATAGACTTTATACATTTACTACTTATATGAAAATTTATTACTTCATAGACTTTATACTTTAATACTTATATGAAAATTTATTACTTCATAGACTTTATACAATTAATACTTATATGAAAATTTATTACTTCATAGACTTTATACAATTAATACTTATATGAAATTTTATTACTTCATAGACTTTATACATTTACTACTTATATGAAAATTTATTACTTCATAGACTTTATACAATTAATACTTATATGAAAATTTATTACTTCATAGACTTTATACTTTAATACTTATATGAAAATTTATTACTTCATAGACTTTATACAATTAATACTTAGATGAAAATTTATTACTTCATAGACTTTATACATTTACTACTTATATGAAAATTTATTACTTCATAGACTTTATACTTTAATACTTATATGAAAATTTATTACTTCATAGACTTTATACATTTAATACTTATATGAAAATTTATTACTTTATAGACTTTATACATTTAATACTTATATGAAAATTTATTACTTCATAGACCTTATACATTTAATACTTATAAGAAAATTTATTACTTCATAGACTTTATACCTTTAATACTTATATGAAAATTCATTACTTCATAGACTTTATACAATTAATACTTATATGAAAATTCATTACTTCATAGACTTTATACATTTAATACTTATATGAAAATGTATTACTTCATAGACTTTATACAATTAATACTTATATGAAAATTTATTACTTCATAGGCTTTATACAATTAATACTTATATGAAAATTTATTACTTCATAGACTTTATACAATTAATACTTATATGAAAATTTATTACTTCATAGACTTTATACAATTAATACTTATATGAAAATTTATTACTTCATAGACTTTATACAATTAATACTTATATGAAAATTTATTACTTCATAGACTTTATACAATTAATACTTATATGAAAATTTATCACTTCATAGACTTTATACATTTAATACTTATATGAAAATTTATTACTTCATAGACTTTATACATTTAATACTTATATGAAAATTTATTACTTCATAGACTTTATACTTTCATACTTATATGAAAATTTATTACTTCATAGACTTTATGCAATTAATACTTATATGAAAATTTATTACTTCATAGACTTTATACAATTAATACTTATATGAAAATTTATTACTTCATAGACTTTATACATTTACTACTTATATGAAAATTTATTACTTCATAGACTTTATACATTTAATACTTATATGAAAATTTATTACTTCATAGACTTTATACAATTAATACTTATATGAAAATTTATTACTTCATAGGCTTTATACAATTAATACTTATATGAAAATTTATTACTTCATAGACTTTATACAATTAATACTTATATGAAAATTTATTACTTCATAGACTTTATACATTTAATACTTATATGAAGATTTATTACTTCATAGACTTTATACAATTAATACTTATATGAAAATTTATTACTTCATAGGCTTTATACAATTAATACTTATATGAAAATTTATTACTTCATAGACTTTATACAATTAATACTTATATGAACATTTATTACTTCATAGACTTTATACATTTACTACTTATATGAAAATTTATTACTTCATAGACTTTATACAATTAATACTTATATGAAAATTTATTACTTCATAGACTTTATACTTTAATACTTATAAGAAAATTTATTACTTCATAGACTTTATACATTTAATACTTATATGAAAATTTATTACTTCATAGACTTTATACAATTAATACTTATATGAAAATTTATTACTTCATAGACTTTATACAATTAATACTTATATGAAAATTTATTACTTCATAGACTTTATACTTTAATACTTATATGAAAATTTATTACTTCATAGACTTTATACATTTAATACTTATATGAAAATTTATTACTTCATAGGCTTTATACAATTAATACTTATATGAAAATTTATTACTTCATAGACTTTATACATTTAATACTTATATGAAAATTTTTTACTTCATAGACTTTATACATTTAATACTTATATGAAAATTTATTACTTCATAGACTTTATACATTTAATACTTATATGAAAATTTATTACTTCATAGACTTTGTACCTTTAATACTTATATGAAAATTCATTACTTCATAGACTTTATACAATTAATACTTATATGAAAATTTATTACTTCATAGGCTTTATACAATTAATACTTATATGAAAATTTATTACTTCATAGACTTTATACATTTAATACTTATATGAAAATTTATTACTTCATAGACTTTATACATTTAATACTTATATGAAAATTTATTACTTCATAGGCTTTATACAATTAATACTTATATGAAAATTTATTACTTCATAGACTTTATACATTTAATACTTATATGAAAATTTTTTACTTCATAGACTTTATACATTTAATACTTATATGAAAATTTATTACTTCATAGACTTTATACATTTAATACTTATATGAAAATTTATTACTTCATAGACTTTGTACCTTTAATACTTATATGAAAATTCATTACTTCATAGACTTTATACAATTAATACTTATATGAAAATTCATTACTTCATAGACTTTATACATTTAATACGTATATGAAAATTTATTACTTCATAGACTTTATACCTTTAATACTTATATGAAAATTCATTACTTCATAGACTTTATACAATTAATACTTATATGAAAATTCATTACTTCATAGACTTTATACATTTAATACGTATATGAAAATGTATTACTTCATAGACTTTATACATTTAATACTTATATGAAAATTCATTACTTCATAGACTTTATATTTTTTATACTTATATAAAAATTTATTACTTCATAGACTTTATATTTTACTTCATAGACTTTATACATTTAATACATATATGAAAATTTATTACTTCATAGACTTTATACAATTAATACTTATATGAAAATTTATTACTTCATAGACTTTATACAATTAATACTTATATGAAAATTTATTACTTCATAGATTTTATACAATTAATACTTATATGAAAATTTATTACTTCATAGACTTTATACATTTATTACTTATATGAAAATTTATTACTTCATAGACTTTATACATTTAATACTTATATGAAAATTTATTACTTCACAGACTTTATACTTTAATACTTACATGAAAATTTATTACTTCATAGACTTTTTGCAATTAATACTTATATGAAAATTTATTACTTCATAGACTTTATACAATTAATACTTATATGAAAATTTATTACTTCATAGACTTTATACATTTACTACTTATATGAAAATTTATTACTTCATAGACTTTATACATTTAATACTTATATGAAAATTTATTACTTCATAGACTTTATACAATTAATACTTATATGAAAATTTACTGCTTCATAGGCTTTATACAATTAATACTTATATGAAAATTTATTACTTCATAGACTTTATACAATTAATACTTATATGAAAATTTATTACTTCATAGACTTTATACATTTAATACTTATATGAAAATTTATTACTTCATAGACTTTATACAATTAATACTTATATGAAAATTTATTACTTCATAGACTTTATACAATTAAGACTTATATGAAAATTTATTACTTCATAGACTTTATACAATTAATTCTTATATGAACATTTATTACTTCATAGACTTTATACATTTACTACTTATATGAAAATTTATTACTTCATAGACTTTATACAATTAATACTTATATGAAAATTTATTACTTCATAGACTTTATACTTTAATACTTATATGAAAAGTTTTTACTTCATAGACTTTATACATTTAATACTTATATGAAAATTTATTACTTCATAGACTTTATACATTTAATACTTATATGAAAATTTATTACTTCATAGACTTTGTACCTTTAATACTTATATGAAAATTCATTACTTCATAGACTTTATACCTTTAATACTTATATGAAAATTCATTACTTCATAGACTTTATACAATTAATACTTATATGAAAATTTATTACTTCATAGACTTTATACATTTAATACGTATATGAAAATTTATTACTTCATAGACTTTATACATTTAATACTTATATGAAAATTCATTACTTCATAGACTTTATATTTTTTATACCTATATAAAAATTTATTACTTCATAGACTTTATATTTTACTTCATAGACTTTATACATTTAATACTTATATGAAAATTTATTACTTCATAGACTTTATACAATTAATACTTATATGAAAATTTATTACTTCATAGACTTTATACAATTAATACTTATATGAAAATTTATTACTTCATAGACTTTATACAATTAATACTTATGTGAAAATTTATTACTTCATAGACTTTATACATTTAATACTTATATGAAAATTTATTACTTCATAGACTTTATACATTTACTACTTATATGAAAATTTATTACTTCATAGACTTTATACTTTAATACTTATATGAAAATTTATTACTTCATAGACTTTATACAATTAATACTTATATGAAAATTTATTACTTCATAGACTTTATACAATTAATACTTATATGAAATTTTATTACTTCATAGACTTTATACATTTACTACTTATATGAAAATTTATTACTTCATAGACTTTATACATTTAATACTTATATGAAAATTTATTACTTCATAGACTTTATACAATTATTACTTATATGAAAATTTATTACTTCATAGATTTTATACATTTACTACTTATATGAAAATTTATTACTTCATAGACTTTATACATTTAATACTTATATGAAAATTTATTACTTCATTGACTTTATACAATTAATACTTATATGAAAATTTATTACTTCATAGACTTTATACAATTAATACTTATATGAAAATTTATTACTTCATAGACTTTATACAATTAATACTTATATGAAAATTTATTACTTCATAGACTTTATACATTTACTACTTATATGAAAATTTATTACTTCATAGACTTTATACAATTAATACTTATATGAAAATTTATTACTTCATAGACTTTATACTTTAATACTTATATGAAAATTTATTACTTCATAGACTTTATACATTTAATACTTATATGAAAATTTATTACTTCATAGACTTTATACAATTAATACTTATATGAAAATTTATTACTTCATAGACTTTATACAATTAATACTTATATGAAAATTTATTACTTCATAGACTTTATACTTTAATACTTATATGAAAATGTATTACTTCATAGACTTTATACATTTAATACTTATATGAAAATTTATTACTTCATAGACTTTATACAATTAATACTTATATGAAAATTTATTACTTCATAGACTTTATACAATTAATACTTATATGAAAATTTATTACTTCATAGACTTTATACATTTAATACTTATATGAAAATTTATTACTTCAAAGGCTTTATACATTTACTACTTATATGAAAATTTATTACTTCCTAGACTTTATACAATTAATACTTATATGAAAATGCATTACTTCATAGACTTTATACTTTAATACTTATATGAAAATTTATTACTTCATAGACTTTATACATTTAATACTTATATGAAAATTTATTACTTCATAGACTTTGTACCTTTAATACTTATATGAAAATTCATTACTTCATAGACTTTATACAATTAATACTTACATGAAAATGCATTACTTCATAGACTTTATAAATTTAATACTTATATGAAAATTTATTACTTCATAGACTTTGTACCTTTAATACTTATATGAAAATTCATTACTTCATAGACTTAATACAATTAATACTTATATGAAAATGCATTACTTCATAGACTTTATACATTTAATACTTATATGAAAATTTATTACTTCATAGACTTTATACATTTAATACTTATATGAAAATTTATTACTTCATAGGCTTTATACCTTTAATACTTATATGAAAATTCATTACTTCATAGACTTTATACAATTAATACTTATATGAAAATGCATTAATTCATAGACTTTATACAATTAATACTTATATGAAAATGCATTACTTCATAGACTTTATACAATTAATACTTATATGAAAATGCATTACTTCATAGACTTTATACATTTAATACTTATATGAAAATTTATTACTTCATAGACTTTATACATTTAATACTTATATGAAAATTTATTACTTCATAGACTTTGTACCTTTAATACTTATATGAAAATTCATTACTTCATAGACTTTATACAATTAATACTTATATGAAAATGCATTACTTCATAGACTTTATACATTTAATACTTATATGAAAATTTATTACTTCATAGACTTTGTACCTTTAATACTTATATGAAAATTCATTACTTCATAGACTTTATACAATTAATACTTATATGAAAATTTTTTACTTCATAGACTTTATACATTTAATACTTATATGAAAATTTATTACTTCATAGACTTTATACATTTAATACTTATATGAAAATTTATTACTTCATAGGCTTTATACCTTTAATACTTATATGAAAATTCATTACTTCATAGACTTTATACAATTAATACTTATATGAAAATGCATTACTTCATAGACTTTGTACCTTTAATACTTATATGAAAATTCATTACTTCATAGACTTTATACAATTAATACTTATATGAAAATGCATTACTTCATAGACTTTATACATTTAATACTTATATGAAAATTTATTACTTCATAGACTTTATACATTTAATACTTATATGAAAATTTATTACTTCATAGACTTTATACATTTAATACTTATATGAAAATTTATTACTTCATAGACTTTGTACCTTTAATACTTATATGAAAATTCATTACTTCATAGACTTTATACAATTAATACTTATACGAAAATGCATTACTTCATAGACTTTATACATTTAATACTTATATGAAAATTTATTACTTCATAGACTTTGTACCTTTAATACTTATATGAAAATTCATTACTTCATACACTTTATACAATTAATACTTATATGAAAATTTTTTACTTCATAGACTTTATACATTTAATACTTATATGAAAATTTATTACTTCATAGACTTTATACATTTAATACTTATATGAAAATTTATTACTTCATAGACTTTGTACCTTTAATACTTATATGAAAATGCATTACTTCATAGACTTTATACAATTAATACTTATATGAAAATGCATTACTTCATAGACTTTATACATTTAATACTTATATGAAAATTTATTACTTCATAGACTTTGTACCTTTAATACTTATATGAAAATTCATTACTTCATAGACTTTATACAATTAATACTTATATGAAAATTTTTTACTTCATAGACTTTATACATTTAATACTTATATGAAAATTTATTACTTCATAGACTTTATACATTTAATACTTATATGAAAATTTATTACTTCATAGGCTTTATACCTTTAATACTTATATGAAAATTCATTACTTCATAGACTTTATACAATTAATACTTATATGAAAATGCATTACTTCATAGACTTTGTACCTTTAATACTTATATGAAAATTCATTACTTCATAGACTTTATACAATTAATACTTATATGAAAATGCATTACTTCATAGACTTTATACATTTAATACTTATATGAAAATTTATTACTTCATAGACTTTATACATTTAATACTTATATGAAAATTTATTACTTCATAGACTTTATACATTTAATACTTATATGAAAATTTATTACTTCATAGACTTTGTACCTTTAATACTTATATGAAAATTCATTACTTCATAGACTTTATACAATTAATACTTATACGAAAATGCATTACTTCATAGACTTTATACATTTAATACTTATATGAAAATTTATTACTTCATAGACTTTGTACCTTTAATACTTATATGAAAATTCATTACTTCATACACTTTATACAATTAATACTTATATGAAAATTTTTTACTTCATAGACTTTATACATTTAATACTTATATGAAAATTTATTACTTCATAGACTTTATACATTTAATACTTATATGAAAATTTATTACTTCATAGACTTTGTACCTTTAATACTTATATGAAAATTCATTACTTCATAGACTTTATACAATTAATACTTATATGAAAATGCATTACTTCATAGACTTTATACATTTAATACTTATATGAAAATTTATTACTTCATAGACTTTGTACCTTTAATACTTATATGAAAATTCATTACTTCATAGACTTTATACAATTAATACTTATATGAAAATTTTTTACTTCATAGATTTTATACATTTAATACTTATATGAAAATTTATTACTTCATAGACTTTATACATTTAATACTTATATGAAAATTTATTACTTCATAGGCTTTATACCTTTAATACTTATATGAAAATTCATTACTTCATAGACTTTATTCAATTAATACTTATATGAAAATGCATTACTTCATAGACTTTGTACCTTTAATACTTATATGAAAATTCATTACTTCATAGACTTTATACAATTAATACTTATATGAAAATGCATTACTTCATAGACTTTATACATTTAATACTTATATGAAAATTTATTACTTCATAGACTTTAAACATTTAATACTTATATGAAAATTTATTACTTCATAGACTTTGTACCTTTAATACTTATATGAAAATTCATTACTTCATAGACTTTATACAATTAATACTTATATGAAAATGCATTACTTCATAGACTTTATACATTTAATACTTATATGAAAATTTATTACTTCATAGACTTTAAACATTTAATACTTATATGAAAATTTATTACTTCATAGACTTTGTACCTTTAATACTTATATGAAAATTCATTACTTCATAGACTTTATACATTTAATACTTATATGAAAATTTATTACTTCATAGACTTTATACATTTAATACTTATATGAAAATTTATTACTTCATAGACTTTGTACCTTTAATACTTATATGAAAATTCATTACTTCATAGACTTTATACAATTAATACTTATATGAAAATCTTTTACTTCATAGACTTTATACATTTAATACTTATATGAAAATTTATTACTTCATAGACTTTATACATTTAATACTTATATGAAAATTTATTACTTCATAGACTTTGTACCTTTAATACTAATATGAAAATTCATTACTTCATAGACTTTATACAATTAATACTTATATGAATATGCATTACTTCATAGACTTTATACATTTAATACTTATATGAAAATTTATTACTTCATAGACTTTATACATTTAATACTTATATGAAAATTTATTACTTCATAGGCTTTATACAATTAATACTTATATGAAAATTTATTACTTCATAGACTTTATACATTTAATACTTATATGAAAATTTATTACTTCATAGACTTTATACATTTAATACTTATATGAAAATTTATTACTTCATAGGCTTTATACAATTAATACTTATATGAAAATTTATTACTTCATAGACTTTATACATTTAATACTTATATGAAAATTTTTTACTTCATAGACTTTATACATTAAATACTTATATGAAAATTTATTACTTCATAGACTTTATACATTTAATACTTATATGAAAATTTATTACTTCATAGACTTTGTACCTTTAATACTTATATGAAAATTCATTACTTCATAGACTTTATACAATTAATACTTATATGAAAATTTATTACTTCATAGACTTTATACTTTAATACTTATAAGAAAATTTATTACTTCATAGACTTTATACATTTAATACTTATATGAAAATTTATTACTTCATAGACTTTATACAATTAATACTTATATGAAAATTTATTACTTCATAGACTTTATACAATTAATACTTATATGAAAATTTATTACTTCATAGACTTTATACTTTAATACTTATATGAAAATTTATTACTTCATAGACTTTATACATTTAATACTTATATGAAAATTTATTACTTCATAGGCTTTATACAATTAATACTTATATGAAAATTTATTACTTCATAGACTTTATACATTTAATACTTATATGAAAATTTTTTACTTCATAGACTTTATACATTTAATACTTATATGAAAATTTATTACTTCATAGACTTTATACATTTAATACTTATATGAAAATTTATTACTTCATAGACTTTGTACCTTTAATACTTATATGAAAATTCATTACTTCATAGACTTTATACAATTAATACTTATATGAAAATTTATTACTTCATAGGCTTTATACAATTAATACTTATATGAAAATTTATTACTTCATAGACTTTATACATTTAATACTTATATGAAAATTTATTACTTCATAGACTTTATACATTTAATACTTATATGAAAATTTATTACTTCATAGGCTTTATACAATTAATACTTATATGAAAATTTATTACTTCATAGACTTTATACATTTAATACTTATATGAAAATTTTTTACTTCATAGACTTTATACATTTAATACTTATATGAAAATTTATTACTTCATAGACTTTATACATTTAATACTTATATGAAAATTTATTACTTCATAGACTTTGTACCTTTAATACTTATATGAAAATTCATTACTTTATAGACTTTATACAATTAATACTTATATGAAAATTCATTACTTCATAGACTTTATACATTTAATACGTATATGAAAATTTATTACTTCATAGACTTTATACCTTTAATACTTATATGAAAATTCATTTCTTCATAGACTTTATACAATTAATACTTATATGAAAATTCATTACTTCATAGACTTTATACATTTAATACGTATATGAAAATGTATTACTTCATAGACTTTATATATTTAATACTTATATGAAAATTCATTACTTCATAGACTTTATATTTTTTATACTTATATAAAAATTTATTACTTCATAGACTTTATATTTTACTTCATAGACTTTATACATTTAATACATATATGAAAATTTATTACTTCATAGACTTTATACAATTAATACTTATATGAAAATTTATTACTTCATAGACTTTATACAATTAATACTTATATGAAAATTTATTACTTCATAGATTTTATACAATTAATACTTATATGAAAATTTATTACTTCATAGACTTTATACATTTATTACTTATATGAAAATTTATTACTTCATAGACTTTATACATTTAATACTTATATGAAAATTTATTACTTCACAGACTTTATACTTTAATACTTACATGAAAATTTATTACTTCATAGACTTTTTGCAATTAATACTTATATGAAAATTTATTACTTCATAGACTTTATACAATTAATACTTATATGAAAATTTATTACTTCATAGACTTTATACATTTACTACTTATATGAAAATTTATTACTTCATAGACTTTATACATTTAATACTTATATGAAAATTTATTACTTCATAGACTTTATACAATTAATACTTATATGAAAATTTACTGCTTCATAGACTTTATACAATTAATACTTATATGAAAATTTATTACTTCATAGACTTTATACAATTAATACTTATATGAAAATTTATTACTTCATAGACTTTATACATTTAATACTTATATGAAAATTTATTACTTCATAGACTTTATACAATTAATACTTATATGAAAATTTATTACTTCATAGACTTTATACATTTAATACTTATATGAAAATTTTTTACTTCATAGACTTTATACATTTAATACTTATATGAAAATTTATTACTTCATAGACTTTATACATTTAATACTTATATGAAAATTTATTACTTCATAGACTTTGTACCTTTAATACTTATATGAAAATTCATTACTTCATAGACTTTATACAATTAATACTTATATGAAAATTTATTACTTCATAGGCTTTATACAATTAATACTTATATGAAAATTTATTACTTCATAGACTTTATACATTTAATACTTATATGAAAATTTATTACTTCATTGACTTTATACATTTAATACGTATATGAAAATGTATTACTTCATAGACTTTATACATTTAATACTTATATGAAAATTCATTACTTCATAGACTTTATATTTTTTATACTTATATAAAAATTTATTACTTCATAGACTTTATATTTTACTTCATAGACTTTATACATTTAATACATATATGAAAATTTATTACTTCATAGACTTTATACAATTAATACTTATATGAAAATTTATTACTTCATAGACTTTATACAATTAATACTTATATGAAAATTTATTACTTCATAGATTTTATACAATTAATACTTATATGAAAATTTATTACTTCATAGACTTTATACATTTATTACTTATATGAAAATTTATTACTTCATAGACTTTATACATTTAATACTTATATGAAAATTTATTACTTCACAGACTTTATACTTTAATACTTACATGAAAATTTATTACTTCATAGACTTTTTGCAATTAATACTTATATGAAAATTTATTACTTCATAGACTTTATACAATTAATACTTATATGAAAATTTATTACTTCATAGACTTTATACATTTACTACTTATATGAAAATTTATTACTTCATAGACTTTATACATTTAATACTTATATGAAAATTTATTACTTCATAGACTTTATACAATTAATACTTATATGAAAATTTACTGCTTCATAGGCTTTATACAATTAATACTTATATGAAAATTTATTACTTCATAGACTTTATACAATTAATACTTATATGAAAATTTATTACTTCATAGACTTTATACATTTAATACTTATATGAAAATTTATTACTTCATAGACTTTATACAATTAATACTTATATGAAAATTTATTACTTCATAGACTTTATACATTTAATACTTATATGAAAATTTTTTACTTCATAGACTTTATACATTTAATACTTATATGAAAATTTATTACTTCATAGACTTTATACATTTAATACTTATATGAAAATTTATTACTTCATAGACTTTGTACCTTTAATACTTATATGAAAATTCATTACTTCATAGACTTTATACAATTAATACTTATATGAAAATTTATTACTTCATAGGCTTTATACAATTAATACTTATATGAAAATTTATTACTTCATAGACTTTATACATTTAATACTTATATGAAAATTTATTACTTCATAGACTTTATACATTTAATACTTATATGAAAATTTATTACTTCATAGGCTTTATACAATTAATACTTATATGAAAATTTATTACTTCATAGACTTTATACATTTAATACTTATATGAAAATTTTTTACTTCATAGACTTTATACATTTAATACTTATATGAAAATTTATTACTTCATAGACTTTATACATTTAATACTTATATGAAAATTTATTACTTCATAGACTTTGTACCTTTAATACTTATATGAAAATTCATTACTTCATAGACTTTATACAATTAATACTTATATGAAAATTCATTACTTCATAGACTTTATACATTTAATACGTATATGAAAATTTATTACTTCATAGACTTTATACCTTTAATACTTATATGAAAATTCATTACTTCATAGACTTTATACAATTAATACTTATATGAAAATTCATTACTTCATAGACTTTATACATTTAATACGTATATGAAAATGTATTACTTCATAGACTTTATACATTTAATACTTATATGAAAATTCATTACTTCATAGACTTTATATTTTTTATACTTATATGAAAATTTACTGCTTCATAGGCTTTATACAATTAATACTTATATGAAAATTTATTACTTCATAGACTTTATACAATTAATACTTATATGAAAATTTATTACTTCATAGACTTTATACATTTAATACTTATATGAAAATTTATTACTTCATAGACTTTATACAATTAATACTTATATGAAAATTTATTACTTCATAGACTTTATACAATTAAGACTTATATGAAAATTTATTACTTCATAGACTTTATACAATTAATTCTTATATGAACATTTATTACTTCATAGACTTTATACATTTACTACTTATATGAAAATTTATTACTTCATAGACTTTATACAATTAATACTTATATGAAAATTTATTACTTCATAGACTTTATACTTTAATACTTATATGAAAAGTTTTTACTTCATAGACTTTATACATTTAATACTTATATGAAAATTTATTACTTCATAGACTTTATACATTTAATACTTATATGAAAATTTATTACTTCATAGACTTTGTACCTTTAATACTTATATGAAAATTCATTACTTCATAGACTTTATACAATTAATACTTATATGAATATTCATTACTTCATAGACTTTATACATTTAATACGTATATGAAAATTTATTACTTCATAGACTTTATACCTTTAATACTTATATGAAAATTCATTACTTCATAGACTTTATACAATTAATGCTTATATGAAAATTTATTACTTCATAGACTTTATACATTTAATACGTATATGAAAATTTATTACTTCATAGACTTTATACATTTAATACTTATATGAAAATTCATTACTTCATAGACTTTATATTTTTTATACCTATATAAAAATTTATTACTTCATAGACTTTATACATTTAATACTTATATGAAAATTTATTACTTCATAGACTTTATACAATTAATACTTATATGAAAATTTATTACTTCATAGACTTTATACAATTAATACTTATATGAAAATTTATTACTTCATAGACTTTATACAATTAATACTTATGTGAAAATTTATTACTTCATAGACTTTATACATTTAATACTTATATGAAAATTTATTACTTCATAGACTTTATACATTTACTACTTATATGAAAATTTATTACTTCATAGACTTTATACTTTAATACTTATATGAAAATTTATTACTTCATAGACTTTATACAATTAATACTTATATGAAAATTTATTACTTCATAGACTTTATACAATTAATACTTATATGAAATTTTATTACTTCATAGACTTTATACATTTACTACTTATATGAAAATTTATTACTTCATAGACTTTATACATTTAATACTTATATGAAAATTTATTACTTCATAGACTTTATACAATTATTACTTATATGAAAATTTATTACTTCATAGATTTTATACATTTACTACTTATATGAAAATTTATTACTTCATAGACTTTATACATTTAATACTTATATGAAAATTTATTACTTCATAGACTTTATACAATTAATACTTATATGAAAATTTATTACTTCATAGACTTTATACTTTAATACTTATATGAAAATTTATTACTTCATAGACTTTATACATTTAATACTTATATGAAAATTTATTACTTCATAGACTTTATACAATTAATACTTATATGAAAATTTATTACTTCATAGACTTTATACAATTAATACTTATATGAAAATTTATTACTTCATAGACTTTATACTTTAATACTTATATGAAAATGTATTACTTCATAGACTTTATACATTTAATACTTATATGAAAATTTATTACTTCATAGACTTTATACAATTAATACTTATATGAAAATTTATTACTTCATAGACTTTATACAATTAATACTTATATGAAAATTTATTACTTCATAGACTTTATACATTTAATACTTATATGAAAATTTATTACTTCATAGGCTTTATACATTTACTACTTATATGAAAATTTATTACTTCCTAGACTTTATACAATTAATACTTATATGAAAATGCATTACTTCATAGACTTTATACTTTAATACTTATATGAAAATTTATTACTTCATAGACTTTATACATTTAATACTTATATGAAAATTTATTACTTCATAGACTTTGTACCTTTAATACTTATATGAAAATTCATTACTTCATAGACTTTATACAATTAATACTTACATGAAAATGCATTACTTCATAGACTTTATAAATTTAATACTTATATGAAAATTTATTACTTCATAGACTTTGTACCTTTAATACTTATATGAAAATTCATTACTTCATAGACTTAATACAATTAATACTTATATGAAAATGCATTACTTCATAGACTTTATACATTTAATACTTATATGAAAATTTATTACTTCATAGACTTTATACATTTAATACTTATATGAAAATTTATTACTTCATAGGCTTTATACCTTTAATACTTATATGAAAATTCATTACTTCATAGACTTTATACAATTAATACTTAAATGAAAATGCATTACTTCATAGACTTTATACAATTAATACTTATATGAAAATGCATTACTTCATAGACTTTATACAATTAATACTTATATGAAAATGCATTACTTCATAGACTTTATACATTTAATACTTATATGAAAATTTATTACTTCATAGACTTTATACATTTAATACTTATATGAAAATTTATTACTTCATAGACTTTGTACCTTTAATACTTATATGAAAATTCATTACTTCATAGACTTTATACAATTAATACTTATATTAAAATGCATTACTTCATAGACTTTATACATTTAATACTTATATGAAAATTTATTACTTCATAGACTTTGTACCTTTAATACTTATATGAAAATTCATTACTTCATAGACTTTATACGATTAATACTTATATGAAAATGCATTACTTCATAGACTTTATACATTTAATACTTATATGAAAATTTATTACTTCATAGACTTTATACATTTAATACTTATATGAAAATTTATTACTTCATAGGCTTTATACCTTTAATACTTATATGAAAATTCATTACTTCATAGACTTTATACAATTAATACTTATATGAAAATTTATTACTTCATAGACTTTATACATTTAATACTTATATGAAAATTTAGTACTTCATAGGCTTTATACCTTTAATACTTATATGAAAATTCATTACTTCATAGACTTTATACAATTAATACTTATATGAAAATGCATTACTTCATAGACTTTGTACCTTTAATACTTATATGAAAATTCATTACTTCATAGACTTTATACAATTAATACTTATATGAAAATTTTTTACTTCATAGACTTTATACATTTAATACTTATATGAAAATTTATTACTTCATAGGCTTTATACCTTTAATACTTATATGAAAATTCATTACTTCATAGACTTTATACAATTAATACTTATATGAAAATTTTTTACTTCATAGACTTTATACATTTAATACTTATATGAAAATTTATTACTTCATAGACTTTATACATTTAATACTTATATGAAAATTTATTACTTCATAGGCTTTATACCTTTAATACTTATATGAAAATTCATTACTTCATAGACTTTATACAATTAATACTTATATGAAAATGCATTACTTCATAGACTTTGTACCTTTAATACTTATATGAAAATTCATTACTTCATAGACTTTATACATTTAATACTTATATGAAAATGCATTACTTCATAGACTTTATACATTTAATACTTATATGAAAATTTATTACTTCATAGACTTTATACATTTAATACTTATATGAAAATTTATTACTTCATAGACTTTATACATTTAATACTTATATGAAAATTTATTACTTCATAGACTTTGTACCTTTAATACTTATATGAAAATTCATTACTTCATAGACTTTATACAATTAATACTTATATGAAAATGCATTACTTCATAGACTTTATACATTTAATACTTATATGAAAATTTATTACTTCATAGACTTTGTACCTTTAATACTTATATGAAAATTCATTACTTCATACACTTTATACAATTAATACTTATATGAAAATTTTTAACTTCATAGACTTTATACATTTAATACTTATATGAAAATTTATTACTTCATAGACTTTATACATTTAATACTTATATGAAAATTTATTACTTCATAGACTTTGTACCTT
This sequence comes from Bactrocera oleae, assembly GCF_042242935.1. Taxonomy (NCBI): domain Eukaryota; kingdom Metazoa; phylum Arthropoda; class Insecta; order Diptera; family Tephritidae; genus Bactrocera; species Bactrocera oleae. Next base: position 333,337 of record NC_091541.1, read on the forward strand.
TAATACTTATATGAAAATTCATTACTTCATAGACTTTATACAATTAATACTTATATGAAAATGCATTACTTCATAGACTTTATACATTTAATACTTATATGAAATTTTATTACTTCATAGACTTTGTACCTTTAATACTTATATGAAAATTCATTACTTCATAGACTTTATACAATTAATACTTATATGAAAATTTTTTACTTCATAGATTTTATACATTTAATACTTATATGAAAATTTATTACTTCATAGACTTTATACATTTAATACTTATATGAAAATTTATTACTTCATAGGCTTTATACCTTTAATACTTATATGAAAATTCATTACTTCATAGACTTTATACAATTAATACTTATATGAAAATGCATTACTTCATAGACTTTGTACCTTTAATACTTATATGAAAATTCATTACTTCATAGACTTTATACAATTAATACTTATATGAAAATGCATTACTTCATAGACTTTATACATTTAATACTTATATGAAAATTTATTACTTCATAGACTTTAAACATTTAATACTTATATGAAAATTTATTACTTCATAGACTTTGTACCTTTAATACTTATATGAAAATTCATTACTTCATAGACTTTATACAATTAATACTTATATGAAAATGCATTACTTCATAGACTTTATACATTTAATACTTATATGAAAATTTATTACTTCATAGACTTTAAACATTTAATACTTATATGAAAATTTATTACTTCATAGACTTTGTACCTTTAATACTTATATGAAAATTCATTACTTCATAGACTTTATACATTTAATACTTATATGAAAATTTATTACTTCATAGACTTTATACATTTAATACTTATATGAAAATTTATTACTTCATAGACTTTGTACCTTTAATACTTATATGAAAATTCATTACTTCATAGACTTTATACAATTAATACTTATATGAAAATTTTTTACTTCATAGACTTTATACATTTAATACTTATATGAAAATTTATTACTTCATAGACTTTATACATTTAATACTTATATGAAAATTTATTACTTCATAGACTTTGTACCTTTAATACTAATATGAAAATTCATTACTTCATAGACTTTATACAATTAATACTTATATGAAAATGCATTACTTCATAGACTTTATACATTTAATACTTATATGAAAATTTATTACTTCATAGACTTTATACATTTAATACTTATATGAAAATTTATTACTTCATAGGCTTTATACAATTAATACTTATATGAAAATTTATTACTTCATAGACTTTATACATTTAATACTTATATGAAAATTTATTACTTCATAGACTTTATACATTTAATACTTATATGAAAATTTATTACTTCATAGGCTTTATACAATTAATACTTATATGAAAATTTATTACTTCATAGACTTTATACATTTAATACTTATATGAAAATTTTTTACTTCATAGACTTTATACATTAAATACTTATATGAAAATTTATTACTTCATAGACTTTATACATTTAATACTTATATGAAAATTTATTACTTCATAGACTTTGCACCTTTAATACTTATATGAAAATTCATTACTTCATAGACTTTATACAATTAATACTTATATGAAAATTCATTACTTCATAGACTTTATACATTTAATACGTATATGAAAATTTATTACTTCATAGACTT